>NC_070594.1:4868659-5168659 GCF_027409825.1 Scomber japonicus | reverse complement strand
TATTTGTTCCATTATATCTCAGAAGCTCAGGTGTGTTGTGTTGTTCCTCACAGGTGCATGATGATGAAGATGGAGATGAAGCTACGGTGAACTATGAAAACGTTGGAGAACCTTCTGTTTCTATCAGACTCCACTGATCAACAACTTTCACTCCAACATCAACTCAGCAGAGTAAATAACATTTCATCACATTTTACATGACAAGTTAAAGCTTTTGTTTGTGTCTTGGTGGGTTTAGGTGGGTGACTCTGTTTAACTGTCTTGCACTGTGTTGTTAAACTTTTCACCCATTTTAAGAATTTAAACCAAATTCTTGTATTTTACTTTTTTATACTATAGTTTTTTTTATACTCCGTTTTTATGATTATTGTTAAGTAACTTTCACATGTTTGCTGGGAGTGAGATATGTTTTAAACTGTGTAGAATAGACTGAACTGAGCTGGGAGCTTTAATAGAGTCAGTAACTGTCTTCTCTTTATTATAACTGATATTAATCTACTGGCCAGTTCCTCTTTGTGTTTACCTGCTGAGCTGCAGTGAACACATATAATATATTTTTGTACAGAATGAGGATTTTGTCTCCCATCTCTGAAACTGGAAGCTTGTTAGAAAGATATCTTGATAACAGTAATGTTGATATGAGCATCTGTGTGTTAAAAAAAATGTGAATGTATCCTTTAAACAGCCTTACTTCAAACTGTTCATTGTGTAAAATAATCCTCTTTCATATTACATTAAAGAAATAACTTGAGATTGAAATGGTTCCTGTGTTTAATAGCAAAATCTTGTAATATAAAATATCAATGTCAATAATCCTACTTTTAGTAGTTCTGAGATGTACATATGTGTTTTATTTTTCATATTTTAAATTTCATATTGAATGCTATAGGCTACACAGTACCCTTGAACCAACTTGCTTAAAAATGCTCAAATTCTCAATAAAACAGCACATCAACTAGTTTGGCATGATCGTACATTATCACTCTTTCATATACATTCTTATCTCTCTTTATTCTTTTAATTGGTAAATCATAAGGTGGAAAACATTTATGGTAGCGGTTTCTCAATTTTTCTCGGCAAGCTGATCTCAGTTAAACAACATGAAAAAAATACACCTATTATTTATTTTATGTGTCAGAAACATTTTGTTAAATAGGTTGTCAAAATGCTATGTGACTATCCTCACAGTACAGACTGAAATGTCTGGCTTCTCAGGTACAAAAAGTGATTTGATAAATTAGATTAGATAAGAGACTCGGATTTTACAGCTGGATTTTAAATAATACCTATTTGAGATATTTAATGGTCAATAGTAAAATTTAAAATTTAGGCCTAAAGCAGAACCTAATCTGTGATATGCATGTGAAAGATGGACCCAAAACCTGACTTTGTTAAGCCTGTGAGGCTCCCATGAGGCTCAGTTTGGGTTGCAGAGTGTATTGTTGGCAGGCAGGGAGTTCTGGTCCTCTGAAATGAAGCCAACGCGGAAGTAACTTAGAACTGCATTCTATCAAAAGGCCACCAGGGGGCGACCGTCTCTATACAAGTCAATGGAGAATTCACCAACTTCTCACTTGATTTCTAACCTCAGTAAACGTTTTCAAAATGTGTTTATGGTCTCAATCGCTAGTTTAAAGCCTTCTTCAATGCAGTATGATGTTCATTTGGGACATTTTGGCCTCCCTGATTTTATATTTGACGATAAAGCAGGGTATGCATTAGGGCGTGGCTACGTCCTGATCGACAGGTTGATTGACCAATGTCCTCGAGATCCAGCCCTCGCAACCATAGCAAGCTCCTTCGCTACGCTCATGGCTCCGCCTCATGCCCATATAAGTAGAATCCGTGTTTTTATTTTTCCAAGCATGCACCTGAAATTTTCAAGATGGCGCTGCCTAGATTCGTAACAGTTGGCTTCCGAGCAGCAGTCCACAAACCAATGGGTGACGTCATGGATGTTACGTCCATTTCTTCTATACAGTCTATGATTGTTGGTGACATCCAAGCCGAGTTAAAGTTGGAAAGAGTAACAAGTGTAAAAAGTTGTACAAGTCGAGGCATTGATTTGTTTTCAAGTAGCACAAACGTGTCTGATTTAAATCATTGTGTTATTAAATGGATACAAATATCCAGTGTGGAGAAAGTAGCTTCACTACCACACATAACAAAAATATTGTCTTTATCCTTAATGTCAGTTCACAGGAATATATGACATGCTGTATAACATTGATTTTCTGCTTTCTGTGACCTCTGACCTCTGATCTCCTCACTTTCAGTTGTTTATAAGGAGGCTGAAGAACAGCAGTGAAGTTTAAAAAGTAAGTAAACAACTGGGCGCCTGTGAGTATTTGTTTCCACATGCTTGTGTGGGTGTTTAACTTGTGTTTGACAAAGTCTTCATGCCCGACTGAGCCACTTAAAAGCCAGTCAGCTAAATGTAATGTAATGTGTGGCGATGTTTCACTCGGGTAGAACATCTATATATTTCACCACGCTCGATTTGAACTGATGAACTGTCGACCTCCGACGTTAGCGGCCACGATGATCCATCTGCATTCTGGGTATTTCTCTGCTGTCATTATTGATCACTCCAAACAAGGAAAACAGTCTTAGTCTCCCACTCTGCACTTTCTCCTTCTGTGTGTGTGTGTGTGTGTGTTTCTGTGTGATGCTAACAAATACAGTATTATATTTTAGGAGAGCTATACCAAATTTTAAGGAGTATAAATATCAATTTCAGGGCACTAAATCAAACGTGAGTATTTTGAGTTAAAACAAATTACAACAAATAACATATTTGGCGTGTGCAACACACATTTAGGAATTAGTGAGAGGTCCAAAAAGTGTAGGAAGTGTAGCAACATTTTTGAGGTGCTATAGAAAATTTGGGGATTTAAGGGGTTATTAAATCCTCCTTAGCGTACCAAAAAGGCTTGTTTTAGCCCAGTGTGTATGTGTGTGTGTGTGTATGCGTGTGTGTGTGTGTGTGTGTGTGTGTAATCCAGGATCTATATGAGCCTGTTCAGTCTGTTCGCCGTGCACTTCATCACGCTGAGCTGGAACACGCTGCAGTTGTTCCACAAAAGCCGGAAGGAGGGAACAAATTCAGACCAGCCAACTGAAACAGCAAAGCTTTATGCATGTATGTATATGTGTATGTGTGTGTGTGTGTGTGTGTGTGTGTGTGTGGTGTGTGTGTGTGTGTGTGTGTGTGTGTTTTCATGTGAACACGCAGACTTATATGTCCGTATATGTGCCTGAACACCCTCTCTCTCTATGATTGTGTGTGCATCATATTAAACAGTAACAGGAGTAGATGATTAAAGGACTGTGTGAGTTGCTGCTTTCAGCACTCTCACTGCTGCGTAGCGACAGCTTCACTGACCTCAGCTCAGAAAAGGACAGGCTGACAGTTTAGAGCCGCAGGTACAGCAGAAACAGTGGACACACAGGTCACATGTTGTGTCTAAGTAGAGTCTAGATTGGGACCCAAAGGTGATGTTTTCTATCAGCCTCAGGGTTCAAACCTGCAAACTATGATCACCTTTTTCATTAACTGTGTAAAAGCTGAAATAAAGAAGGTGGTTTAAATGCATAAATGAGTCTGGAAATGAATGCAGGGAAATACAGAATATATAAGTAACATCACATATTTGACAAAGGATTTCCTAGTGCCGGTTCCAACCTGTCCTCACAGTCTTTATTAAGTTTTTTTTGGGGGGGGGTTAAATTGTAGTTTTCATTTTAATTTCAGTTTACTAAATTATTTTTTCATTGCTAGTTTTAGTTTTAATCTTAGTTTTCGTTCTCAGTCAAGATCAGGACCCCAAACTGCTCCCAATGGCTCTGTCACTGTAGTGCTGTGATGCTTCTGGAGAGCATGTTGGCCCCTTACATGACAGCTTCTAACATCAGTGTGTGAATGTGTGAATGTTGTATCATGAAGCACTTTGACTGGTCGGTCAGAGTAGAAAGGCTCTATATAAATATACTATGTATCAGCAATTCAAATAGATGTGGTGCTAATTGACAGCTGTTGCAGAGGTTTGTAGTACAGCTGCTGATGACAAAATGATTCAATTATTTTCAAGCTCCTTTGATTAAGGTCTAACAGAGTTGAAAGATTTTAAATATCTGTGATGTCAACCTCATCTCTCTGATGCTGTGAGTCTGATTAGTTTGTTGTTTCGTGCGCTCAGGCGTCCGCTCCGTCACCTGTGCTCATTTTCTCCTCTGTTTACTCCCTCGCTCGCTGCTTCATTTGTTAATTATTCATCTGATTCAGATAATAAGTTCATTTAATTATGTACTTATTCAATCTCTAACTCATTATTTGGGTTTTTTTATGTTTATGCATCTGTTTGATGCGCCGATCAGCATCTGCGGTTCTTTTTCACCCCTGAGATTGATTTGAATGAAAGTTGTTATTAGTGAACTCTGCGTGCTGCTGGGAGAACAGAAGCCCAGCAGCTCCAAACTGCAATAAAACTCAAACCAACTCTTAAACTCGTGTGTGTCTGTGTGTGTGTGAGACTGCATGTGTGTTTGTAGGTGGGTGTTTACTGCAGTGTTTTACTTGTAATTATCAACAGCTCGGCAGGGGAGACTGATGGTGCTTTTGTGTGTGTGTGTGTGTGTGTGTGCGTGTGTATGTGTGTGTGTGTGTGTGTGTGTGTGTGTGTGTGTGTGTGTGTGTGTGTGTCTGCCTGTGCATGAAGGAGACGTTGGAAAGCTTCAGCGTGAAGTAACATCCAGCTGTTAGCAGGATCATCAACAGTAACCCTGCGCTGCACTGATTCAGACGACCACGATGTTTCTGTTTCAGCTGAAGAAATTTAACAGCCAGAGCAGAGAACACATACAAGAAATATGATATTAACAATAACAATAATACTAGAAATATCAAACTGTGACACAATAGAAGAAGATTATCTCGTCATTCACTGTTTAAGATATTATAGTTTCTATCTTTTGTTACATCGGACATATTCTTGAATTCAGCTTTGCTCGTTTTAAGATGATTTTAAGCCATTTCTTTCACTTTTCAGCCTTCAGTGTTGGAAATATGAAATGTATGAAAAATAATCAACGGACAAAGTTTGTATTTACAGAAACATTTGAGGGGCACTGTAGCAAATTTTAACCTCCTGTGACCTTTTACTTCATTCTGCTTAACCCTTAAACAGGCCTTACTAGTTATGTCATTTGCACCTGAAGGAAGGAAAGGAGGAAGGAAGGGAAGCAAGGGAGGAAGAAGGAAGGAAAGGAAGGAGGGAGGAAGGAAGGAAGGTAGGAAGGAAAGAAGGGAAGAAGGAAGGAAAGGAGGAAGGAAGGGAAGGAAGGGAGGAAGAAGGAAGGAAAGGAGGGAGAGAGGAAAGGGAGGAGGGAGGAAGAAGGAAGGAAAGGAGGGAGGAAGGAAAGAAGGGAGGGAGGGAGGGAGGGAGGGAGGAAGGAAGGAAGGAAGGAAGGAATAAAGGACAGAAGGAGGGAACATTTACCCTAACAGTTGAACTTAGATCTGAGGAAGGAAGGAAGGAAGGAGGGAGGAAGGACGGAAGGACAGATGAAGGAAGGAAGGAAGGAAGGACAGAGGAAGGACCCGGGAGGACAACAGGAAGATTAAAGAGTCTGTATCTCCTGGTGCACGTTGTCTGTTTAAGGGTTAACTTTGACCCGTCATCCTCATTCGTACACACGTTTCTGTGCCACCTAGTGGTCGTAAAAGCACATTACAGTGTAAAAAAATCAGTGTGAAAATGAGACGGCTGGAAAAATTTTGTTTATTTATGCTTAATAAAGTCTGTAGTTTGATACAAATTTGACTAATTTGAACAATAACAACAAGCTACGACACTGCTAATCAAGACATTTGAGGATATTGGGACTTTATTATTATAATTGGTGTAAATGTAAGGAAATAAAAAGCTTCATACACTGGGGAATTATTTGTGTTAAACAGTAAAATAAACCCATTGTCCTCCCATATGAGGAAATTATTTATTTCAAAATCTACGTCCTACATTTAAAAAGCATGTCAAATAAAAGCTTGGGTCTCAGGAGGTGAAGATTTGAGAAAGCTCTAGAAAATGTTATGTGCATAATTACCAACAGATTTTGGAGCAGTGTTCCAAAATGTAGAATTTGGGGCATTTGATGCTTGTTTTTCCTAAATGGAGGTTTTAACCCTCCTGTTGTCCTCAGGTCAAGGAAGGAAGGAAGGAAGGAAGGAAGGAAAGATGGATGGAAAGGAGTAAGGAGGGAGGGAAGGAAGGGAAGGAGGAAAGGAGGAAGGAAAGGAGTAAGGAGGGAGGGAAGGAAGGGAGGAAGGAAAGGAGGAAGGAGGAAGAGAGGGAGGAAAGGTGGGAGGAAGGAAATAAGGAAGGAAGGAAGCAAGGAAAGATGGAAGGAAGTGAGGAAATAAGAAAGGAAGGAAAGGAAGAACAAAAGGAAAAATAAAGAAAGAGGAAGGAAGGACAGACAGACAGAAGGAAGGAAGGAAGGAAGGAAGGAAGGAAGGAAGGAAGGAAGGAAGGAAGGAAGGAAGAACAGTCAAAACAGACAGGGTCAATTTGACCCGGGAGGACGACAGGAAGATTAAAAGCTGATTTTAGCTCTGCAGAGGAACCACCTGGACACTCCACACTAACACTAGCTAACGTCTCACTGTCTCATGTATTTGGACTGAAGCACTTAACACGCTCTCAGTTGTTAGTTACATTCAACTCTAGTTTTGTGCATGGATTTTTAAAATGAGAAACAGAAAAGGCAATCCCTAAAATTCATATAATGTAAGATGAATAAAATGTAATTGCTTAAGTGCAAACTAAATAATTCAAGAATGACTTCATCAATAAAAAACTGCTGCTCCATTATCATTTACAGTCTTACAGTCACATCCCTACAGGAGACATTTCATTTCTCACTTATGCTGAAAGGAAACCATGGATGTTTCAGTTTACATGTAATTTGGATCAGCTTGCTTCTCTTCCTTCTCTTTTTCCATCTCTTACTTTTAAAGATCCAAACACACACACACACACACACACACACACACACACACACACACACACACACACACACACACACACACCTGCAGGGATCAGGTAGTATTGACTCTTCCCTGGCTCTGGCCCAATTTAAATAAGAAGATGGAGTAAAGATATAAAAACTAGAAGTATATTTTTAAAAAAAAAGGAGGAAGAGAGAAAGAGAGAGGATGAAGAGAGGAGGATCCTAAGAAGGAGGAAGGAAAGAGGAAAGAGAGGAACAGGCAGGAAAACGGATAAAGTCGAGGAAAGCATGAGAGGGGGGAGAGGAAGGATGGTTGAGACTGTCAGGGTATGAAGAGGATCGGTGCTGCTCAATACAAGAGCTACACACACACACACACACACACACGTACACACACACACGTACACACACACAGAGGAAGACAAGAAGAAGTGGTTTTAACTGTGATCTTTCTTTGAGGAGTGGCAGTGACAGGATGGTTGACAGGCATTTACACCAGCCAATCAATGAACCCAGATCAATATGTGACTGGACCAATCGACGGCTACCACAACCCCTGTAAGACACAAGTACACACACACACACACACACACACACAAACACACACACACACACATATACTGCCATTACACGCCCCACTTGAAGCCATGTCAAGGTAGACGGTACATAAATTGTACATTAAAGTGTGAAATAAGTGCAGAATGATAATAATTATCATATTTCACAGCATATAATTGAATTCATTTATTTTTAATACTGATGTGTTGCTGGACTATCAGCCGTAGAAGGAGGCCTAGTTGGATTACGCTGAGTATATTACGTATATCAACTGTGAAATTCTGTCTGGTTTTCATGTTAAATTTTACACAAGCCTTTAAATTTAAAAGCTGTGATTTCTTATATTAATTATGCTACTTTGAAGTTATACACCTGCATTATATATCAATTGCAATAATGTAATTTTAAAGTTGCATACATCTGCTCAGAGCCATTTAAAAAAAAAAAAGCTCTCTTTGTGCTGCAGATATAAGAAGATAAAACTACAGAGCATTGAAAGAGGTGATATCTTATCAGTGCTGCACTATCCTTTACAACTGTGACATTAATAGAAAATAGGTAGGTCAAATAATAAATGATAATCAGGTGATACATGTGTAATATTCCATGTGAGGGTGTGTTAATGTGGTCTAAAGTATGATGACTTGAAATGATATGTGTTTGTATGATAAGACCCAGCTGCAATCTAGTTATGTTTCATATTATGTAGCATTATATATTCTCCATCAGCCCGTCTGGTGACTCCTTAACTCATGCTGTATGTGTATGGTTTGTAACCAGTTCAATAAAAATGTATGAGACCAGGTTTTTCTATTTTCCTTATCTGTTGAAACTCCTCTGGTTTATCTTGCAATCCCTTGGAGGAGTCCAGAGCCTCAGGTTGGGAAACAAAGCCCATGACATCTCACTGCTTGATACTATCAATAATATAATTAGTGTACCTTCTAAGAGTTACTTTCTGATGAGTTTGGACATTACTTTTGTTGTGAAGCCATTTTTCTTCAGCCGGCTTTGTCTGCCTCTACTGAGACATAAAACAACTAACACAATGCAGCCAGCGGTGCAAAACACAACACCGTCAGCTGTGTGTGTTAAAGTGTTTCAGGCTGGACTGTTTCTTTAACTTTCACTATCCATGCCTGAAATATATGAGGGCTTAAAAACTCTGTCTTTAATCTGCCTCCTCCCCTTCCTCGCCACCTCGCCTTCACCACTGAAGTGGATTTAAGAGGTGAAATCAATGAGACATCAGAGCTTCACTTGGATCCACCGTCTCAGTCTATTTCAAGGAGCAGCTCTGCCTCGTGTTTCAAACACTCTGTGTTTCTTCACAATGTAATTCCCTGTAATTCCCTGCACTCATCAACAAAGCACAACTACAAAAGAAAAGTGGGAATTTGGAGGAAAACAGTGCGGCAAAGGGACAGAATCCAAGAGCATTGAGGCAAAGTAAGCACCAAACAAATCTAAGCAGGTATCAGAGCAGATACAGCTGTAACACTGTGCATGTGATTGTTTCGACATGCAGTCATCTCAGAGGCAGAGTAGGACGGTTAGCTGAGGCGCTAGCTACGGTAAAGCTGCTTAGCATCACTGTCACTCTCCGCTGTTGTAGAGCACCGGGGTGCTTCAGAGCTCAGGTTCCACATCAGCAGATTACCCACAATACACCAAGGGGATTTCCTCGCCTCAGAAAGCTTTCTGCTGTGGTTTGTGCTGTTTGTTAAATTCAGTGTAAACAGTGGTAGACGTGACGGGAGTCATCATGAGCTCTCTGACTGAGAAACTTCTTTGACCGCAGAGCCAGAGATCAAGCTCGAGCTCGGGAGATTAACATGTCTCTCCTAAAGGACTTCAAAATGTCCTGTATGATCGAAAAATCAATACATTGTCAAGATGTGATGAGAAGTGCCTAATTCAATTTAAGGTCTGTGAATGTTCAGACATCCATACCTCGGTCAAAGTTTCAGAAAGTCAAAGCGTCACAGCTGGTTATAGTCCAGTTATATTGGCCTGAACAGGTATTTATACTTTACAGATATATATATATCTATATATATATATATATATACACATATAGAAGTCAATAATTACAGTCAGTGATACTCTGATAATTACTGCATTGGCCCGAATGTGAGTTAATCCTTTATTTTAGAAATGAGGTTTGCAAAATTGGAGGTTGTCTTATATCCGAGGACTAGAACAGAAGATGAGTTGAATTTATTTTTGAATGGAGAGAGTACCGGTGCAGCAGCAGCTTTTACAGAGAGTGTTGCATTATGGGTTGTTCATAGCCTTGAGCCATGATTGTTTCTGAACTAGAAAGTGCCTGCAAACCCATTTATAGTGCAGGGTTTTAGACTCAATCAGGTCTAAAAGTGTTTTGTTAGCTTAGTTTAACCTGCACAAGGTTGTAACGTCTGTTTGAGCCACAGAGGAAATAAATTCATGAGGAGTGTAAAGGGGCTGCAAGCATCTTCCAATGTCTTTAGTGCAGAAAAGGACCGTGGACTGAATCATCTGTCAAGCAGCCAAGAATTACTGCTGTCACAGATGATGAGAGAAAAAAGGACAAAAGAGGAGTCTGAAAAATGCTATGTGCCAGAAAAAATGATCCTGACCATTTCCATGAGCCTGAGAGGAGAGTGTGTGAGTACGTGACTGATCGACAAGCTACGCAGATGTGGGATTCATGTTCTGCTTTAATGGTATCGTTTCATGTTAATGGAGCAAAGGCTTCGAAGGTAAGACTCTTCTCCTTGGATTAACCGTATCTGTGAAAATGTGTTGCATCTTCAAAAAGTCTTCCACGATAAACAAGTGTTGGAAAAGGGTTGTCTTATAATTAGGGTCATCTTATATTCAGGCCAAGAGGGTAATTACGTTAAAAAAAAACCTGAAATTGGAGAACAAGCCTGGTTTAAAACCTTTGGCTCACTGCCCACAACTACAGTTGTTGTTTTTTCAGTGATTAAAATAAGTCAGGTGCTTGTGAGGGAAATATACGACTATGACAAATGCTTGTGTGAAGTTCTGTAATGTTAAAATGCTTAGTGGCAGTTATAGAAACCATGTTTTTGCGCCTGAAGTGTATGTTCCTGTGTGAAGGAGTTACATGCTGAAGCATATCCTGCCATGTCTGATTGGGTAAAACCACATGTAGAGGAGTCACAGCAACTTAGAGGTTGTGAGGCAGAGATAAAGTCGAGTCGTCACCTCAGTCTTCAGGGCTCACTCTTCTGTGTCTGTATCAAATGTGAGAGAAATCTGAGCATTAAACAAAGTGGTGTAAGAGGTGAATTGCATTGACGGTTTGGGGGCTCATCCGGGATGCCGCACTCATCCCTTCCTTCATCTGTTTCCAAACAGGTCAAACCTGCACGCAGCTGGTGAAGGGACTACAAGACGCTTGAGTCCCAGAAAGTCTCAAGTCAACTCCCCTGAGGAAGGCTCATAAACCACTCCCGTGAGGACTGCCTATGAGGATTTAGACATGGGTTTGAATGGCATGGCATCTAAAATGAAATGCGTATACAGTATTGAAGACCATGAAACCTGTCTCAAAGGTAATGACATTCCACTGGGGACGAAGGCCATTTAACGAAGGAAATAGTGAATAATATCAACTGAAACCAAAGCAGTACACAAGGTAATAATATGGGTAAAGGTCAAATGAACCAAGTACCTATTTGTGTACCTAGTTTGTAATCAGGATATGCAAAAATAATGGGTGATAAAAATGTACCAGAGATTTGTAATCCAGTTGTGGATTGAACGCTGGGTTTTCTGAAAATACATCTCAACAAATACATTTAGAAAAAGAACCTTGCCAAATAAGAAAAACGGAAAAAGGAATGAAGTGGATTTCCGTAGATAATTCAGCCAGAATGTAGAGACAGACAGCAGAAACAAAACAGACAGCATAAAACACAAAAATCAAAGGAAGCAGAGGGGAAACTAATCAATGTCTCCAGTTCTCACTCCAGTTCTCACTTGGACCTCCTCCTGATGCCAGAATCCAGGTCCTCTTTCAGACCAGACACCACAACCAGAGGCAAACAAACAAGACACGGGTCCAGGCCTCTGTGATGAGGTCTGAGATGACCGGGATCAGATAACGATGGTTTTTAGCCAGTTCTTCAGCCCTCATCTAACGTCTCTCTCTCTCTCTATATATACATAGATATAACCTCTCTAAACCCCCCTCCAAACGCACTGGAGGAGAAGAAAGAGGACAAATGAGAGAGGACCCCATCCCCAGAGAAGATGAGAGAGAAATAATACATGTCAACCATTCTTGGACACGCAAAGAAATGGTGACAAGTGATCTTCCTGACATACGCAGTCAATCAGGCTGGGAATATGTAATCATCTTGTCCCAAATCATGGAGCAACACAACACAATGTTACCCATGCTGAAAAGATCCAGAAATCAGAGACCAAGAGGCAGAAAGACTCAACAGTCACCTCTCAGACAGATGACTGTGACCCAGCCGCAGAGGGACCAGTACTAAGATGATAAGGGGAGGCAGAGAAGGCCGACCCTTATGGTGAACACATCCCAAACACATTCAAATGACAAACAAACAAAAACCAAAAGGTAAAGCCACAAATAACATTATGGAAAATAAGAGGAAACCCCATCTAACATAGAATATGAGTCCATAACTTGCTAACATCTATTCTATTCTCCATAAAGCTTTCTGTCTGTTAATAAGATGCTCATCCTAACAACACTGGCTCTGTTTCAGGGAAATGTGAGAGCAGACTCTGCAGCGAAGAGATCTAGAAAGCAGGAAGTCATGCTTCAAATGTCACAGCACACGGATCTAAAATCAGGAACCCTTACATGTGCAGCCTCAGTGAACCACCTTTATGCATTTAAATCATCCACCCTCACTGCTGTGCAAATAACTGAATCAACAAATAAGGGTTGGCAAGATGAGCAATTCAAAAATATGTTAAAAACTAGTTTTAAAAGCAGCATCAGGTTTGTTAAAATGTACATTTAGTATTTTTGTTGGTTTTATGTCACTTGAAATGACATTTGCACCATTTTTTACCAAAAGTAAGTGGATTTATACAAATAGTTACTTCATTTTAAAAAATTTAAATGTTTCCTGATCTCCATGGTTACCCAGATTAAATGTAATATTTAGAACAATTGTATTCCATTAGCTTTATTTAATATTAAAAGTTATAATGTAAGATCATGCCAAACTAGTTGATATGGTGTTTTATTGACTATTTACTGTTTTTAAGCACGTTTAATTATTTGGTACAAAGTTTTTATGGTTACACCACTTAGACATTTTTACCATAATCCTCTAATATATTCTCTCTAAATGGATTAAAAGCAGAAATTTGATGCTGGGTCCATAAAAAAAGAATGTGTGCAAGTTATTCATACATTTATTTACACATTTTAACCCTTTAAATTTAAACTAAACCACATGGACACTAAATAACCCTCATTGACTCGTATATGTAACATAAACATCTAAAAAAAATTACTTTTTCTCCATTTCTTATGAAAATGTCTATTGATTTGCAAATCACCAAAAACGTGTTTACAAGAAGCAGGAAAATAAACTAACGCAGCTAATGATGTTAAAAGTTTTTGGAGGTCAAATGTGTGTTTTTTAAATCTCAGCCTTTTTTCCAGAACATCAGTTCAGAGCGAATCAGAGCCTCAAGGGTGTTTAATGTTTCCTCCATCTGCTTCTGATACTAGACACTGTGAACATTCATCACTAGAGCAGGTAATCAAATAAACAAGCTTGACGAGGGGAAATAAAATCATTTAGTGTCAGAGTTCAGAGGGGTTTCTTTTTTTGGGGGGGGGGGGGGGGCTTCTGATCTGAGAGGGATGAAGAGCATCGTGTAGGAGGCAACAAAGCTAATGCGGTGATTAATGTTTAGCTGCGTGTTGTGATTCATGGAAACATGACTAAGTGGTTGACTGAGTGTGAAAGGACGCTGATGCTGGTGTGTGCACAAATACACACACACACACACACACACACACACACACACACACACACACACACACACACACACACACACACACACACACACACACACACACACACACACACACACACACACACACACACACAGATGGAGTTATTGAATGATTGCATGATCTAGTTAGAGATACATTTTCAAGGATCACTGGGTCACAATCCAATGAAATAATTAGTAACCAAATCAGTGAACCGTCTTTTTTTTTTTCTTCTTCTCTTTCTCTCTGACAGTACAGGCTTGTGTCAGGTTGCCGATGGTTACGAGGGAGATGCCTCCATTTTGGAGCGGTGACAACAAAACACAGGAGCGTTATCACATCTCCCATCCTGGCAAAACAAAGAAAATGATAAATGTGTAGAGTGGTGTGGTGTTCAGTGGTGCTTCAGAGGAAAGAGAAGATGATCATTTTACACCCTTTTAATGTCACTGCTTCAACTCAGTGATATTTCTCTCATAACCGGTGGACTCTGTAATCTCAGCCTGTTATGCTGTCTGTTTCCTTCATCTCTACACCAGCACTGAGCGTTAAAGCACTTCTCTGGTGCTGTCACACAATTTCCTTTCATGCAAACTACCTTACAAGTGCATTTGAGGGATTATAAGAAAGGTAACTTCAAATCATTAAAATTATACTTTCTCACCTCGTTGTATGAAACCATGCAGATATTGTTGGGTTTATTTGTAGAGATGAATTTAAAGGGGGCATATTGTGCTTATTGGGATTGTCTGTCATGTATATACTGTTATAATGTCAGATGTTACAGGTGGTCAGAGAAGTGAATGAATGTGAAAATCCCCATACATTCACTTTTCAGAATAAAAGCACAGACTAAAAGTTCTTGCAGTGATTCTGAGGAAGTATAGTTTGCTGGCACGCTTAATCAGAATAAATACGGATAGTATCAACAGTGGATTATGGAGAGATTTTTATTTTTGTGGGAAAGAGAAACTGTTCACTAGAAAACCGAATATCAAGTTAACCGTGACTGAATCCCAACAAAAAAACACATAAGCAATTAATCTATCTAACTCACACATTAGCAGTTTATTCAGCACTGTAGTTGAAAATAAGGTGATTTTTTTTTTGTTCCCACCACTCAATTGCCTCTTTATTCCTGTCTTAAAGTCTGTGTAAAGTAAGAATAAATATGTGTTCTGAGTTTGACATACCACAGAAAAGTGTGTTGTTAACCACCCTGCCAAATTTGAATGATTAAAAAAATCGCCAAATATATGAAATTAGGCTTCAAAGTTGTGTAAAAATCAGCCTCTTTCTCTGCTCCCAAACGCTGTGGACAGAAATGTTGAAACACAGTTTGTGAAGCCTAGCTCAACAATTCAAATCTAAATGGTTGAAATGCTTTTTACACCTTTTTTAGAAATACATTTATGACCTATTTAATGTGTAAACAGCTAAATGACTGGAACCAACTGCAAAATGCATATTTAATCATATTTTGGAGAATATATAAGTGTAACATAGATGGACGCAGTGCTTCTGTGGACTGGAGCTGACCATCTTTAACATAACTGCATGCTACAAACTTTTCTGAGCCACATTTCAAACCCACAGACTGAAAGTATTTGACAGCCAAACAGGTTTTAAGTAAAAAATATGTGACATATATTTGGAATTGACATTTAGTAAAACTACATTTAGGGCCATTAGATAACAAAGTGTTTTTCTTATCGCTGCACCTTCAGAAAACTTTCTTGTTCTGCATTGTATGAATCGGTTTTGTTATCATTTACGCCGTTTATCTTAAATTGTACGACACATTTCCTCTCTGTTTCCCTTTTGTCTTGCATTTGAATGGTTTAATTACGCCGTTCTTGTTGCCATATCAACCCACCGTGTCGTACTGTAGGACATGTTTCCTCTTTGTACCGTATCAGCCCATTGTCTTCATGCTTGGATCTAATCCCTGCGGTGGAGCGGCTGTTGGACTTACAGGCTGTCTGTCTGTCGGAGAGCAGACGGAGGGAGGTTCCCCTGTTCACTGAGATAATAGCAGAGCAGTGGAGTGGAGTGGTTTACACACATACACATACATATACACACATACACACACAGCCTCTCAAGCTCTGCATGTGGCAATTATCTCTCCTCTCAGCAGCTTGTGGCATCTTCCTCCTCCACCTCTCCCTCTCTCTCTCCTCTCTTCCTAATCTCTTGACTTTTCTCCCTCTCCTTCTCTTACAACCACCTTCTCTCCACAGTATCTCCCCCATCTCTCCCTAAGCCGTCTATAGCTCTCCTCTCATCTCTACGCTCCCCTCCTCTTTTGCTCCTTCTCCCTCAAACTCAAGATAGTGACAGAATAAAATAACATCACCTGATCCCTCCTCCTCCTGCTGCAAAAAAAAAAACACTGTTTTTCTTTCTTTTTTCTTTTTTTCTTTTTTTGGGGGGAAATCAGTGACCGCAACACAAAGATAGATGCAACCCAACACCTGACTGAACAGGCGTTTTGAACATAAAGTGTCAAAATCAGACAGTCTGACACGCAAGACTGTATAAAAAGATGTCAACCGTAGCCGGGAGTTTGTGCTCGCCTGCCGTCACCAACTCTGGAGATAACCAAAACTACAAAAAGTTGAATTTAGGTGTCCTAATTTTGATTTAATGAAATAATAACTGTCAAAAATAATTAACACACATCAACACACGCAAGCAAAATCTTCACATAGAGCAAAACAGCAAAAAGTTATAGAGGCTGTGTCTTCTGCTTCAGAAGTAAGTAAATACAAGCAATACCATCTGATTCATATTGTACCTCTAACCCAAAAAACACAAGAACTGGAACCCCCCAAAGAAGATACATATGGTAAAAAATGGGTGCAGCATGTTGTTTGATTAAAAAAAAGAAGATAAAAAAGTATTCACTACATTGAAACAGTTATATATGTAATAGTAGCCCCTCATAGATGTCCAGTTTACACTAAAATCAGGTTAACACTACCCTCCTTGCTCCCCTAGAGATTATAAGCATGTAAAACGTGCCCAAAATCACAATAAAATAGAGTGAATTAAACCTGCATTACAACCGTGTACCAGCTGCAGTCTCTTCCTACCAGGACTTAAAGTCTTGTTGGATTTCCAGATTTCCTCCAGCCTGCAGGCTACAGGGAGTCCAAGCCAGCATCTTCAGGTCAAAAGCTCGCTTCTCTAATCTTCAGGTTATCGTTGGCCCCGCTGGGAAAATAACAGACCTGGAGCCTTCCTCTCTAAACCCGCTGTGCTTTCTCTACTCCAGCTTCTTCCTTCAGAGTGGAAATCTGCCAGTTTCTCTGATATCGATGTGTTTCTGTACTACATTACCCAGAGACCACCTGTCAAACACTGTGGATTTTGAGTTTTTCTAGACTTGTCTGCTCAGTCACGCTCAATATCACTGTTCATATTAGCTACACACTTGTTTGCTTGCTTGTTTTAGTACTTCCAGTTGAGTCATAACCATAGACTGTATAAAAGAAACGGACGTAACAACCGTGACGTCACCCATTGGTTTGTGGACTGCTGCTCAGAAGCCAATAGTTTCGAATCTAGGCAGCGCCATCTTGAAAATTTCAGGTGCATGCTGGGAAAAATAAAAACACGGATTCTACTTATATGGGCATGAGGCGGGGCCATGGGCGGAGCGGGGAGGTTGCTATGGTTGCAATGGCTGGATCTCGAGGACATTGGTCAATCAACCTGTCAATCAGGACGTAGCCACGCCCTAATGCATACCCTGCTTTATCGTCAAATATAAAATCAGGGAGGCCAAAATGTCCCAAATGAACAACATACTGCATTGAAGAAGGCTTTAAACTAGCGATTGAGACCATAAACACATTTTGAAAACGTTTACTGAGGTTAGAAATCAAGTGAGAAGTTGGTGAATTCTCCATTGACTTGTATAGAGACGGTCGCCCCCTGGTGGCCTTTTGATAGAATGCAGTTCTAAGTTACTTCCTGGTTGGCCTCATTTCAGAGGACCAGAACTCCCCGCCTGGTCATAACAGGATAGTTATGTTATTGTAAATACTGGTAATAGTCATGTATTATCATAGAAATAACTGGGAGGAGTCTGCTGGTAATATTAGGTAATAATCTCTAGAAAGAAGAAAATGTACGTTCATATTAGTCGTGTGACTGTGTGAAGTTACACAGGAGCAGAAAGTAAAGGAGCTGCTGTGCCGTCTAACTGCATCGGTGCTGGTTGTCATGAGAAATGTCCTCGCTGTCACTCGACTAACTTCAAATAAGTTAAAAGTACAAAAGAACTGAACATCAACTCCAGCTGAAAATGTGCTTCATGTTTTACCGTCTGTCTCTGAGAAATGTTCCTCCACTCCCTCTTTGCACTGCTCATGTTCAATATTTGGGAGACAACCGATAAGATTTATGATATTGAAATCCATCCATCATGCAGGGCTTTTTTTTTTTTTGTGCTGTATCATGTTTCCAGTGCTGGCTGCAATATGTCGAGTCGACTCATGAAAACTCTGAAGCATTGAAAGTCTGTCAGATACTGAGTCTTATTTGCTTTTTCTTTTATTACATATGACTGTTAGTTTGACTTCTGTAGCTGCTATTGTTATAATAAAGTAGCAGTAGAGGCACACATCTGGAGTCAAAAATCACGTTTTGGATTTCTAAATATCTGAATCTGTAACGGCAGGAAAAAGTCCACACACTTTAACTCCCAATGCAGATATAATTTAATGTGATATCCCATTAAATGAAATTATACCTGCATTGGGAGCTACAGTGTGTGGACTTTTTCCTGCTGTTGCTATTAGTTATGATAACATGATGAAACATTGGTGCAGTTGAGCAGTTGTATGGTTTTGGTATCTGCACTGCTATCAAAATCACATGTAATTATTTATAAGAAATGTATTTATAGAAATTGTTGAGTCTTTTAAATTAAAAAAGTAGATGTTTGACCATCTCAGTAGCACGGTGTCACTGTCTGACGGCTAGCCTTACTTCACTTTCGGCTTCAATTTCTCTGCTCCCTCTTGAAAAATCGGAGCCAACGTGTAGGAAGCCCTTCAGTGAGTCTGCAGTAGAAGAGAAGGTGTTTCTAACAATACCAAACCTCGGTGGTGGTCGAGGATTTTTACTGCAGTTTGTTTCTTTCAGGGTTTTTTTTTTTTTCTTCTCCTCCATCCTATATCAGTGTACGGGGTGCTATCATTTTCCCTGCCAAGCGCTCCCCCTGAGATCTACAGCTATACAGTAACTGAGTTAACAGATAATCACATAACACTCGACACACACACACACACACATATACACACACATACACACAAACACAGAGACATACACACACACACACACGCCCTTCATTGCTGTCCTATATGAGATAAATGAGCACCATCAACCCCCTACCTCCCTGCTAACAGATTAAGCGTATCCCTGGTTTCCCCCCCTCCCACACACACACACACACACACACTTCCCACTTTCTCTGTCACACACACACACACACACACACACACACACACACACACACTTCCCAGCCCACCTAACGTCAGCTCGACAGCAAAACTGTCCAGAAACACAGCAGATGATGCAGGCAATCGATACGACACGCACTTACGCATATTAGCACACACATATGGACATGAAGAAACACACACACACACACACACACACACACACACACACACACACACACACACACACAGTTGGAAGCAACAGATAAGCTATGATTGAGTCAGACATCATCTTTGGGATAAGTCTTCAAAACATCACACACACACATACGCACACACACACATACACACACACACACACACACACACACACACACACACACACAGAGAGAGTGATGTAGGTGCCAGTTATGCTAACAGATTTTAGCTTCCTACGTGAGTCGTGGAGCTGTAACCTGCTGCGTTCACCACCACCAGCTGCTGCTGCTGCTGCTGCCGCTGCCGCCATCCAGGACTTAGTCATGTTCGCCATAACTGCCAGAACAAACAGGCGCCCAATTAACGCCCACATGCAGCTTCCTATTAGAGAGCTGGGTCACCACAAACTGCCTGCTACCCTTTAATCACGCCGTGAACAACAGCTGAAAGCCACGCCGTCACTGCGGGAGAAGGGATGGATGTTCCAGTTGGACATGTTTTGTTTTTGAATTTAACTTCCTTTTTTGTTCTCCTGCATCAACACAACGTATAAAAACATATGCAAATAGATGTAAATTGCTAGTTTAGACGTTGTCAGACACATTTTAGGAATATCTGTTTAAAGGAAAAAAATCCAAATGCTTATATAAACTCAGTAGTAACAGACAGAGCTCTAACAGCAGGCCTGTAGTGATGGATGGATTCATACACTGAGCCCAGACTGGACCAAATGTAATGAGGAGAACAGTGATGTACAGTGAGATGTCATTTAGATCTCTCACAGAAATTAAAGGTAGAATCAACTGTTTTTTAAAAAGTCTGAAATACATCTTACAAACATGTTAAATAACTGAATTTTATATTAATCTGTATTAATATAACGTCATCACACTTTTTCCTACTAAAGATGTAAATATAAAAAAATGCCACCAGTATATAGTACATGTGCAAGGGACTATTTTCAACTGTGGATGAATACAAACTTGTGATATCGCAGCAGGATGATGTCAGAGCACTGCAGTGTGTGTGATCATGGTAATGAAGGAACATGTCACTCAGTATAACAATGTGACTCACTGCTGTGTTTTAACAATGGAGCTGTACAACACACAGGAGGAATAAGATAAATCATGCTTTGGATACAGAGACAATGCTCGTTAGTTAATCAGTTCATCGTTAGCTTGGAAACATATCATTAGTAAACTTATATTTTAACTTGACTTCAATCTATCATGACAAACTTGAGTTTTGTGGGTAAAGTTTCAACTTCACAGACTTGATTTGAGATTCTACTAATGAGCCTGGAGTTTCTAAACATATCAGATAAGTCAGGTTGAGTTTGAGGGGAAATGTGTGCAAATCGATGCGCTGCACATCTAGAAAATTACCATCTGATATAAACACAAAACGCCTCGGGCATGAATATTTCACTCAGTCAAGATATAAACTAAAAGCACATGCATAATATATATATATATGTGGAAATGTCATTCAATGCAGAAAACTCTGAAGCAAATTAAGGAATAATATAGAAGACTCATCAAAAGCACAAAGAGAATATATCAAATAGTATGAGTGCTTTGGTGGTGGAGGGACTCTGTTTGGGGCTGAGATTGTCATTAAAATGAGAATAGCTGGTCCACCTTAAAGGCCAGTCCACCTTAAGTGAGCCTGGTCAGGTTAGGCTAACATGCTTTACTTTAATCAGCAGGTAGCAAACAAGACATGGAGACTTGGTTTTAGTCTTCAGGAGTCGCATCATCAACTGTACACACACACACACACACACGCACACACTTAGCTACATTCACAGCTGTACTGTCTGCTCTGTGTGTGTGTGTGTGTGTGTGTGTGTGTGTAGCTCAGCTTGATCTACAGACACACAGACCTGCTGCTCCATGACACAGAGACAGAGAGCAGAGCAGAGGAGAGAGACAGATACAACGCTCTGCACTGTTATTGGCTGGAGGCTACACACCTACTGCTGCCTTTATTGTTGAGTACTGTGGAAACAACAAACGCAGAAAGGTGTGTGTGTGTGTGTGTGTGTGTATGTGTGTGTGTGTGTGTGTGTGTGTGTTTGTCCTACATGATCCCAGCCCGGTTACACTGGACCTCTCTATGCTTTCCTCGAGTGCCTGGAAGTTTTTATCTCCTGAAATGTGTAAGAAGGCGGCTGCTGTCAAAGCGGAGAGCTCCTTATCTTCTTGCCGAGCGTCTTTCCAACAGACGAGGAGGCTGCTCGTCTAAGAGGATTTCTATTTTGGTGTTTAATTTAATTTCTACGCGGACAGACGGATTGTAATTTGGCGTTTTTTTTTTTTCTATGAAAACGTGTTTGGTTCCATAATCGAAATTTGTTGTAGCACAGATAGGGCATTAATTATGAGCTCAGAGAACGGCTGCTGTGCTACTGTTTGACTCTGTGTGTGTGTGTGTGTGCTTGTGTGTGTGTGTGTGTGTGTACATACCTGTAATAATGAGAGTGGATCTGTAGTGTTGTGTGTGTGTGTACATACCTGTAATAATGAGAGTGGATCTGTAGTGTTGTGTGTGTGTGTGTGTTCAGATGTGTTATGCCTCCAGGCAACAGGAGTTTTGGAGTGTACTGATTAACTGTGTTTCTATGTAGTGCACTGTGGACAGACCCATGCATCACGCTGTAGACTGTGTGTATAACAAACATATTCCTCCACAGGTCAGGACACACACATTACGCTGTTGTGTGCTTCTCATGCTGTACAGATACACATTCACCAGTTTTTTTTCAAGCTAATATGGGATCTCACACACTGATCCAGATAAAAGACATGAGCAAAAAGAGAATAGAGAGTGTGTAGTGTAGCATGAGTTTCCTCTAAGTGAGTTTTTGTGTGCTGCTGTGTCATATATATTTCTGCGTGTTTGTGTAGTGTTTTCTGTGTGTGTGTGTGTGTGTGTGTGTGTGTGTGTGTGTGTGTGTGTGTGTGTGTGTGTGTGTGTATGTGTGTGTGTGTGTACCTGTAGTGTCTGGTGTCTCTCAGAGCTCTGTTGCTGGGGATACGTTCGCTCTCTCTCTGGTTGAAGGCATACAGGGTGTACGGGTCGTCGCCGGGCTTCCAGCGTCGGGCGTTCAGGTAACTCCTCTCATCGAATCCCTCCAGCATGTCCTCCCACTCTGCATCCGAAATCTGTCAATCAACCAAACAGTCAAACAGTCAGTCGGTGAGTCTTATGATCAATTAATCAGTCAATGCCAACAAAAGTTTAGAAAATAGTGAACATTTCCCCAGCTCTTTTATTTGCTTGTTTTAGATAGAATGATAGAAAACATAGAGAAGCAGCTCATTACATACGATCATGATAAATAAGTGAAAGCAATTTTAACCTCTCCAGACCTCACCTCTTTTTTTTTTGTTATTGAAAACTAATTCTTTTTTTAACCTGAATGAATCAGCTGCCCAAAGTTCAAAACTGCAAAAATGTAATTTGCTTGATTAGTGAAGTTTTTTTTCTACTACTGCAGTTAATAGATGAAACAATCAGAGGCTGTTCAGGTGGATCAGTCGGTATGTTGATCTTGGTCCCAATCTGTTCGTATCAGGAAGACGTTTATTGGCAGGTCATGTCTAATTTTTAAAAAGGGTGACACACATCGGGGGATAAACACACCCACTCCCCTTGTTTTCTGTGTAAGCTGGCACACAGCAGCGTGTCTCAATGCACATCATCAGGATTTTATGCACATTACCGCTTCAGGAATTGTTACTGTCCTGTTTCCCAGCGCTGACGTGTGTGTGTGTGTGTGTGTGTGTGTGTGTGTGTGTGTGTGTGTGTGTGTGTGTGTGTGTGTGTGTGTGTGTGTGTGTGTGTGTGTGTGTGTGTGTGTGTGTGTGAGAAACAGTTTCATCATTATTGTTACACCTTCTGTCCGTGTGCTACATGCTTCAAATGACGCAACGCTCATCAGACTGTCTTATTGAGGCAAGTTGCACACAAAAGAATCATCAATCAGGTCATCAGGTGTTCCAGCTGATCAGTGGTGCTATATTCATATACAGACAATCCATCTCATCTTTCTGTCAATAAATCTGTGAGCTGATCTTGCTGCTGTGGGTCTCAATCTATCAGTCAGTCAACCTAATCAATCAGTAATCCATCAATCACAGACCAAAGATCATTTAGTAGTACATGCACACTATTATTCTGAGTGATGTGAATTCACAGAGCAGTGAGGTTTTTTTTTTTTGTTGACTGACATTTTCTTTGCATCAGTCATCAGACCGGATGGCGAGTGAATGTGAGATTTAGTCATGAATGTCACATTCTGAGTCTCGGACTGAAACATGTCATTATGTACTGACGGCATGGTGTGTGTGTGTGTGTGTGTGTGTGTGTTAGTGTGTCCACGACGGGCGACTTTTTTAATAGCACTTTTGGAGGTCATTTCACATTCAGAGGGGTTTTAACTTCCTGCTCTTTTGGTATTTAACGAGATGAATGTCGGACAGCTTTTCATCCTCTTTGTTCTCTTTGTTTTTGGAGCTTTTGTTGCACTGATCTGTGCTTCGATGGAGGTTTTATGATGGTTTGCGCTTTAAAATCCCCATCCTAAATTTTTTGACCATGTGTCTGTAAATCAGAGAGAGCTGATCTAATCGAGAATATATTCCCTGCATGCTGTGAAACCAGAATGATGTAATGTAGAAAGCTTTAGACAACATTAATGACTCAGAACCAGTCAGTTCATTCATCAACAAATCCATCAATGAATCATTAGATCGATTTCCCAACACAGTGATCGGGCTGCAGGCTGGTAGTGTAGCGGTGTATGAAATGTTCTTTACCTGACTGTTAAACCTTGTCGTAAAGCACAGGGAACGTTTTCACACCTGTAGTTTTGGTCATTTGGCTGCACATTTCAGTTCTGCTCTATTTTGTGCTTTTTCTGATGTATCAGAGAAAATATTCACACTCGAGCTTAGAGAATCATTTCCTTGACAGTTTCCACGATCAACAGATGGATTCAGCAGCAGTTTAGCTTTTGAATCCAAACTGATATCACATGAAGTCTCACAGACAGTTCTCGGTCCAGTAGTTTGACAGCTTTCATACCAGCCTGAATGAACTGAAACAAAGTGGTGAAGGAGGACGACCAGAGACCAGAGACATGTTCTCCCATTTGTGATGTGAAATGCTTTATCCACGTCCAACACTCTGCCCGTCTTGGATAAACTGGTAAAAACTGAAGCCTCAGGTAACATGAATAGGCTGGACATCACCGCTCCATGAAGAAGCTCTCTACTTTTTGTTCTTCAGTTTAAAGTATTCATGCATTTTCTGCCCCTCAGTTTCTTTTCGAGAAAGTGTTCCATCCAGTTTGTTTAATACTAGGGCCGTTTCTACTAAGCTTTACATGATCAGGATTTTTGGGGCCGATCACCGATCAGTGAGTTTAAATAAACCGATCACCGATCCGATCACGTCTTCTTTGTCCACGCTCCGTTTCTTAAACTCGGCATGCTCCTCCTCGTGTTCCCTCCAGGTACATTTGTGCTGTTGAAACATTTTGCAGATGCTTCCCCAACGAGGTTCTTTAGTGTTTTATCTGTCGGCCCACAACACCCACATGTTTGTTTGAATCCGACAGCTAATGATTCAAGATTCAAAAAACTTTATTGTCCGTCACATCGTGATTCAAACAAACATGTGGTTGGTGTGGAACTTCTTCGGAGTAAATGAGACCGATAAAACACAAGCCATCTGTAATCTATGCAACGGGAGCATCTGCAAAAAGTTTCAACATGACGACATTGATCGGATCCGCGAATTAAGACATTACAGCCGATCTCACGAATTGTATAAAATGCTAAATATCGGCCGATCTGATATAGCCGCGTAAAGCCTAGTTTCTACTGCAGGAACTTTGGGGTAATTTTAGTCCATAGCAGGAACTCCTGGAACTTTTCTGGGGGAAAAATGAGTCCCTGCCTCGAGGTATCTACTCTGTACGGCCCCGAAAAATTCCTGGGTGGGGCTTGTGGTTGACTCGGTGCTGATTGGGTATAATCAAAGCGGGATGTGACGTCAACAGAAAGCGCCATTTTTAAAACCCAGCAGAAGAAGAGTAGTAGTAGTAGTAGTTGAAGAGATGGACAAGAGTTCCTTCTGTGTTGACCTCCTCATTGTTGTTTTCTTTGTTGAGTTGTTATGCTTATTGTTTCGTTGCCACGGTGACGTCACGGTCAAAACTGTCGCACAATGATTACAGAACGATTACGTCACCTCCAGAGTCCGGTGGGTCCTATCAAGGTCCTACTCTGCAATGGAGACACCACGGCTGAGAGTACCGAATAAGAGGATGTTCCAGGAAAGTTCCCGCCTCCTAAATTTTACCCGTTGCAACAGTGGAGTCAACAGACCGTTCCACATCGGCGGAGGTCATCTTGATGTTTTCACAAAACTGCATCCTCTCTACAGTCATCGTATCAAACCTGTCGCATATTAGATAAACTGTTGTGATTAACCCGACCTTGGCCAGGCTGGAAATCTGTATAATGGAGAAGCTGGAGTTATCAAGAGACTCTCTGAATGAAGCACCACACAATAAAAACTTCACCTTCAAATGAGATCAAGCTATCTAAATGTTCACTACAATGATTTTATAAGGTCAGAGTAGTTGAGGTTCATTTTCTTACCATTTTGAATAAATGGAATTCAATATTGCAGCCTGGAAGGTAAGAAACCAACCTTCAGACTTTAGAAAATAGGTAGCAATTATATCAAACATATGCAATTTGTAGTTAATGGGCTAAAACATGCAGAAGCAGCAGTATGACACTTTACAATGCTCAGAGGCCTAGTTCTAGATGTCAGTCCCAGTTTAAGTCAGTCCTACTTTCTGTGTGTTTTTTATTATTCACAAGCACAAAAAAGATTCAAGGAAAAAAAAGCAACTCTGCAGAAACCTCCACTTCTCTGGGAAAATACAAACGTAACAAAACAAGATATAAAATGTTAATGTGGCACATAAATCCTGCTCAGCTCCTAACAGCTGGCGGAGAAAAACACAAGGTGGCAACTACTTAAAAAAAAATAATATAAATAAAAAATAAAAGACTACAGCTGCACTCTCTGTCTGTCGGAGCTCTCCTGTGACTGTGTGTATCATTTATGATACAGTGAAGATGCCTGTTTGCATGCAGGAAGGAGTGTGTAGTATGTGTGAGAGTGTGTGTGTGTGTGTGTTTGTGTGTTGTTTGAGAGACTAAATGTGTTTGTGTGTGTGTGTGTGTGTGTCATTTATGAGGTTGTGTGCTTGTAGGTATCGTTTAAGAGGCTGAGGAGTGTGTGTTTCAGATGATAGTATGTGTGCTTGTGTAATGCATAAGAAAGAGAGAGAGAGAGAGAGAGAGAGAGAGAGAGAGGGAGAGAGGGAGAGAGAGAGAGAGAGAGAGAGATAGAGAGAGAGCGAGCGAGAGAGAGAGAGAGAGAGAGAGGGAGAGTGTGGATGCTTCTTTGAGGGCGAGAGATATAAAGTATGCACATTATCATTCTCTCTCTTTCTCTCTGTTTTCTCCCCCCCCCCCCCCTCCCATCATAAACATAACACAGGAGCTTCAGCAAAAACCCCGGAGGCCATATTTCTCCGAAACGACCACACACACTGGCGGGTAGTGGAGATAAATGGACACACACACACACACACACACACACACACACACAGGGTCACGGTGTTGATGGTGTGTGTAACAGAACAACATTTATGGTGAAGCGGCAGTCCGGATGGAGGGATGCAGAAAAAAAACGAGTGGCGCTCTCCCCCACACACACCCCCACCCTCCCCTCCTCATCTTCTCCTTCTCTTCTTGTCCTCCTTCTTCTTCTCTCCTCATTATTCAGCCATACGACTTGCTGATGCGACACATTGTCTAAATGGGGCCATTAGAGGGCTGGGAGTCAGACTCTTTGTGTGTGTGTGTGTGTGTGTGTGTGTGTGTGTGTGTGTGAGTGTGAGTGTGTGTGTGTGTGTGTGTGTGTTAGTCCATGTTGCTAGTTCTTCCCCTGGTGGCTGTAACAACGAAGCATGAATAACAAGAGGGAGGGATGGAGGGAGGGGAGGATATAGAGGAAAATAATGAAATACAGAACTGAGGAAAAGATGACAGAAAAAGAGAGCAGAGTAAGGGAGAGAAAGAGAGAGAGAGTGAGAGTGAGAGAGAGAGAGAGAGAGAGAGAGAGAGAGAGAGAGAGGGGATGGAGGTAGAAAGAGGAAAGTGGAGAGGTGGAGGAGAGATGAGCAGGGTGAGGAGAAAGAAACAATGATGAAGAAAAAAGAAGGAAATAGGGACAGAAAGGGAGAGATGAAGAGGGTGGAAAACAGGGGGAGAAAAGGGGGAAGTAAAAGAAAACTGAAAAGAGAAAAGAGAAAAGAGGAGAGGAGGGTAAGAAAGGTGAAAAAGGAGAAGATAAAGAAGTATGAAAAGTATTAGAAATGGACGAGGAGTGAGGAAAAGTGTGAGAGAAAATATGTTTAAAAAAAAGGAAGAATGAAAAGAAAATGGGAAAGAGAGAAGGGAAGAAAAAAAGAAAGGCGGAGACAAATGGAGGAGAAAAAAGATATCGTACATTTATTGTATAATTATGTTTCTCTGCCACTGATCAGCATTAATGCAGGCAGTTTATCTGTACAGCTGTCAGAAGAGGAGGAAAAGAAAGGAAGAGGAGGAGGAGGAGAGAGAGAGGGAGGGAGGGATGAAAGACCTAAAGGAAAGTACAGAGAAATGTTTTTTAAAAAATAACGAGACATACTGAAGAGGTAGGAGAGAATGAAAGTGAAATGCTGCAGGTAAATGAAAAATGAGTTTGAAAAATTAAAAAGGGAACGAGGGATGAAGAGGCCTAGGAAAGACTAGGGAGTGAGGAATGAAGAGGAGGAAATAAGAAGAATAAGAGAAAAATGATGAAGAACTGAGCGGAAAAAAATAGGAGAAAGAAATAAAGTGATGATGAATTATTAATAGAGGATGAAGAAGAAAGAAGACAAGAAAAATGAGATGGGAATCCAAATGAAGGGAGGAGAAGGAAGGTAAAGTAAAGGAGAAAAGTGGAGAGGTGAGGAGAGGAGAGGAGAGGAGACGAGAGGAGACGAGAGGAGGAGAGGAGAGGAGGACAAAGAAAAAGAGAGGGACAAGGGGAATGGAAAGAGGAGACGATGAGAGAAAAAAAACGAGACAACAAGGACAAGGTGCGATTAAGGTTGTCTGAGTTTAACACACACACACACACACACACACACACACACACACACACACACACACACACACACACACACACACACACACACACACACACACACACACACACACACACACACGGCCTTCTCTCCTCTCTGTAAGATTTGTTTGCGTCTCGTCTCGCTGTTGGAGCTGCGTTCAAGGTCCTCTGGATTCTATCCTATTTATAAGACACACACACACACACACACACACACACACACACACACACACACACACACACACACACACACACACACACACACAGAGCTTGTCTTCCTAATGCACCGTGGCATCCTCTCAATGCCTCTCACGGCCGCTTACATGAATACAGACATTCAATTAACGAACCTGGAGCACACCAACCTCTGGACAAACATGATGTGTGTATATATATGTTCTTGTGTGTGTGTGTGTGTGTGTGTGTGTGTGTGTGTGTGTGTGTGTGTTTTGAGTCAATGCCACCAAGGATCCTATTAATTCATCCAGACGAGACAGACTGATACATTTAGAATCATAATGAGAAAGCTGAAGCACGCACACACACACGCACACACACGCACACGCACACACACACAGTCATTGCATATGTTTTGACGGCTTTTCAGACAGACAGCAGAGGTAAAGAGGTAGAGAGGTAGAGAGAGAGAGAGGTAGAGAGAGAGAGAGAGAGAGAGAGAGAGAGAGAGAGAGAGAGAGGTAGAGAGATAGAGAAGGAGGACAGGATTGAGAACAGAAGGTAATCTTTGTATTTAAACCTACAGAGAGGTTGTTAGTTTAAACAGCTGCTTAGTTTAGTTTACTAGTGATATCAGTCACTGTGCTACAAGTTAAAGATAATATCCAACACTAAAAACTATAGTCTATAGGGTTCAGACCAAACTTTTAAATTCTGAGTGAAACCAGACGTGAATTTTCCCTGTGAACTGAAGCCATGACCAATTTTTCAACAAGAAAAAAAAAGTGCACTTATTCTGACACTTATCTCCATCATTAATTAATATTTAAAAGATAAAATGTAAAAAAAAAAAAATGCATATACAAATGACTAGTTTTGTCCAACTAACAGTCAAAAAACCAAAAGTAATCAGTTTCCAACATAAGAGGTCATAATGTGGCTGAAGGTTTTCATTCCAAGCAGGATCACACCAGACTGGACTCATTTAATCAGCTGATCTCAGTCTGCAGTGTAATAGTTGAATCATGTGCTCTTGATTGGTTGAAACAAAACCCTGCAAGCCCACAGACCTTTATGGAACAGTTTACACATGCCTGGCTTTCAACCACACAAGACAAAGATAATTAGAATATTTTTACACAGTTAAAGACTTCATAGTTACCCTGAAGACCACCGTCCCTTCCTATGAAAGCTGTTCAGTTGTGAATGAAGCCAAACTAATTCTTCCTCTTCCACAACATTGGATCAATAGAGCAAATGTATTAACGACTCCAGCTAGCCGAGCCAGAAACTTCCAGTTGAGCCCTCCAGCTAACTTGAATGAGGATCAAACAACCTATAATCATGAGGCTATTCTGGACTTCTGAAATGTGATTGGACCACACTGATCGAGCTCTGACAGTGAAACGAGTCATTTCTCTCAGTAAATTGTATCAGCTTATTTACAAATGTCTCTTTCACAATAGAAGTCTGTGGTAAATAAAAGTCTTTTGGGGCTAAATAGCATCGTGTTATGATGTAATTACACAGTGTGGCCACTTTGTCACTTTGTCAAATTGGCTTCAAAGCCTTCCTGAGGGCTTGTTAGTGACAGGCTTCAACTTTCCACATCATCCATAGCCTATTGGACCAGGATTGGCTCCAAACCAGGTGGGGAGTTCTGGTCCTCTGAAATGAAGCCAATGCGGAAGTAACTTAGAGCTGCATTCTATCAAAAGGCCACCAGGGGGCGACCGTCTCTATACAAGTCAATGGAGAATTCACCAACTTCTCACTTGATTTCTAACCTCAGTAAACGTTTTCAAAATGTGTTTATGGTCTCAATCGCTAGTTTAAAGCCTTCTTCAATGCAGTATGATGTTCATTTGGGACATTTTGGCCTCCCTGATTTTATATGTGACGATAAAGCAGGGTATGCATTAGGGCGGGGCTACGTCCTGATTGACAGGTTGATTGCCCAATGTCCTCGAGATCCAGCCCTCGCAACCATAGCACCACCCATGGCTCCGCCTCATGCCCATATAAGTAGAATCTGTGTTTTTATTTTTCCCAGCATGCACCTGAAATTTTCAAGATGGCGCTGCCTAGATTCGAAACTATTGGCTTGCCGAGCAGCAGTCCACAAATCAATGGGTGACGTCACGGACGTTATGTCCATTTCTTTTATAGTCTATGCTCCAAACTAGTTATGATGTCACAAATCACAATGGCAGGTACTCGTGTTAAACTGAGAGTTGACGTGAGTGCAGAGAAATGTTCAACTTTTCAGCAGATCAATATGAAAAGGAAGAAGAAAGAAGAAGAAAAACACATTTTTGAGTGGAAGGCATCCTTAACAATGTTGCCAAAGCTTCAGTTATTTATTTATCTATGTTTACTGAGTGGACCTCTCTTTATTTTCGTGTGTGTGTGTGTGTGTATGTGTCTGTGTGTGTATCTACAGAAGAGGCAGTTACAGTATAAATTTCAGATTTTCTATCTGGCACAACATGACAAAGAAAATGGGAGCCACAGCGTGAGAACAGGGTGCAGCCTCCGAAAAACAGACATTACAAATCAAGTTTTCAATTTGCTGCCGCTGTTATTTGTGATAAACCACACACACACTACTGAGCTCTCTCTATTCTCTCCTCCACACTGTCTCTTAACCTTAGTATGTAACCCCGTCACTTGATGAATTGCCCATTATATCCCAGGCATAAATCATGTATGGAGTGTGTGTTTGAGAGTGTGTGCCTTCTTTATTATCCCCTGTTCATGTGCACCTTCATGAACAATAACCACCCCCCCCCCCCCCCGCTCACATACACATTAACACACATGTCATCTCCTCTCTCATGTTGTGATGTATCACCCATGTAACAACTGTAACTACGCCACAAAATAAGTTTGATATCTCCATTATTTGATGTTTCTTCTTAAATAATCTGTTTTTTTCTAAACCCTGAGAGCTGGAACTTATCAGTGGCATTATTATACACAGCTGAGAGATAGATCCTTCATCTGCTGGAATTTCAAAGTTATATTACAGATTATTTTTCTCCTCCTCTGTGTTTTATATTTGGTTCAGTAGCTTTTTAGTTTTCCTCTTTTCCTTTTTATTTATGTTCCCTAATCGTCCTCCTTCAGTGATTGTGCAGGACTACCTAAAAAAGAGAGCTGTAGATCTCAAGAGTACACTGGCTGAGTAAGGCTAATTAATAAAAATAAGGGTAAGTCAGAAAGGAAGACTGACTGTAGAAAGAGGCAGTTTGAGTTTTCGGTTGTGGAGAGAGTATGTAGCCCAAATCCTAATAGGGGACCAATTATGCTAATTTCCAGTTTGAAATTGTCATGTTTGGATTTGACTAGAGCAGCTTCGCAAAATTCATAGGTTAAAAAAACTCTTTATTTATCTTATGCTGGGTCTCTACATGCTGTTCTGATTGGCCAGCTTTCCTGAAGCCTGCCAAGGGGAAGTTAGAACTGGTAGAAACGTAACATTTCCTGCTTTACTGTGTCAAATTAAAAACCTTTAAATGACTAAACAGCAGACTTTTATTGTGAAGAGTTGGACAGTCGTTGGCGATGCTAAAAAGCGGTCGACACAACAACATGTGGAGCTATTTGTTGAGGAATAATACGAGCAGAAACAGCCTCAGTGATGATGATGTTTGATGAAGATGACCAGCACACCTCTAACGGGTAAATTACTTTTTTTTTTCTTGCTGTACTGTGTAATGGAAAAACAGTCACAGCGTGCCAGCTTAACTCGAGTCATGGATTAGCATGATTACCCCCAAAACTATGGAAAAATGTCATGTTAGCATAGTATGTGTAGAGAATCTGTCACCAGATGACATCAGCTCGGGCTCAAAGTAGAAAAAAATGTGTAAACTCAGCATTTAGAGCAGAATGAAATCGCTGCTTTTTTCTCACAGGGACTTCTACCTGATTTTTTGACACCTGGCCACTTTATACTGAAAATAAAGAAAAGCATGATAGCTCCCCTTTCATTAAAAACAATCTGACAAAAGAGAGGCAAGAAAAATGCATTTTGAAGACAGAAATGTGAGAAAAATGAAATCTGGGGTTGGCTGCAGCCCAGTTAGGTCACATGCTGCACAAACCATGAATGTTTTTAACAAAGCAGACGTTTCTGCAGGATTCTCTACATGACTCAAAGCAAGACAGGCCTAATTTACACGGACGCTCTCCTAATCCTGTTATCTCAACTTTGCCAATTAGTTTTTGTGCCACAATGAGGTATCAAACTTTGTTATCTTCGGGTCAGGACTAACTATCTTGTTATCCCATGAAAACTGAAAAGTGTTTTTGTAAAAAGATCTTGATTTCAGATCTTTAGATTGACTTCAGAGCGGCTCCAGCTGACGTCGCTTCTGGTCTGGCTCACTGAAGAGAAACCAAAGCAGTGGAGACACAGTCAGATAAAACCATTGATCAACGCTTCACATCCTGCTTTAATCAGGGTGGAACAGGCAGAAACACATTTCTATTATAGATAAAACTCAAAGTTCACTCCAACTGATCACTTTTATTTATTTATTTTTTTGCTTTCTGGAGATAACACGATGATTAAACCTTGATCTTGGGAAAATGCTGTTTGATATCTTTTAGTAACGATAATTAATTTGTGAAAATGTATGCATACATGTGAGAGAGAGAGAGAGAGAGAGAGAGAGAGAGAGAGAGAGAGAGAGAGAGAGAGAGAGAGAGAGACAGACAGACAGAGAGAGAGAGAGAGAAGAAGAAGCACGGAGTGTGATGCAAGATGAAAATAAAAAAGTGAAAATAAAAGATGAGCATAACCAGGAAAATGTAGTGGGGGGGGCAGTTGCTGTTGAAACCAGGCGGCGAGTTCTGGTCCTCTGAAATGAGGCCAACGAGGAAGTAACTTAGAGCTACATTCTATCAAAAGGCCACCAGGGGGCGACCGTCTCTATACAAGTCAATGGAGAATTCACCAACTTTAATTAGTTCAATTAACAATTGTAACAAGTAGTAGAGAAGTGTGTAAAACATTACTTTATAGAGCCTCTAGTGGTTAAAAAGCACTACAGCGTACCTTTAAAGTGACACCTGTCCAAGCTGTGTATGAATAACTTGTCAGATTTATGCAGAATTCTGTCAATCACTTTTTACCTGAGTGGTTTTCTCTTTAATACGAGACTGAACACGCTTTAAAAAGATCTGTTCTGAATCTGTGCATCAACACATGATTACTCATCTGAGATTAGAAAGAGTCATTCATGGTCACATCAGCTACATGGGAGTCATTTATTTTCCCTTTCCTCTTTTCCGTCTTCTTAATTTTTTCACTCAATTTTCCCACTAACTGTGCTCTCATTTCCTGTCCTCCTCCCCCCCCCCCCCCCCCCCCCCTTCCTCCACTTCTCCTGTCATTTCCTGATGTCTCCTTCATCATCACTTCTTCTCCTCGGTTATTCTACGCTGCCTGACTCTCTCTCTCGCTCTCTCTTGCTCGCTCACTCACTCGCTCTCCCTTCCCCTCATTTATTTTTTACCTCTTCATCTTTTCTCCCTCCTGTGTAAGGTGGTTGCTGTTTGTTTGAAGTCGGGTTCTTATTGAGCTCAGGTCTGGAGAGAGCACTGCTACGTCAATACGACACACACACACAAACCTTCTCCTCTTCTCCCTTTAACACTGTCACACACACACACACACACACACACACACACACACACACACACACACACACACACACACACACACACACACACACACACACACAGCTCAGTCATCAATTAAGGCTGTGTATAGATCTCTCCCTGCAGCAGCGGTGCTTGTTTGGTTTCTACATTGTTTTCTGTTCCAGCTCATACATCTCTGTCTATGACCCCAACACACACACACTCATACACACACACACACACACACACACATATACGTACTAATACACAGCCGGCCCTTTTTGTTTTCCAGGAACCTTTTCAGATACTTAGGAACTCTGGATTTTGAATGCAGGAACTCATCTTGACGGCGATCGTATTTTAAAGAGTGGACCTCTGACTTGATAGCCAAACACTGCAGGTGCTGTTTCATATTAACGATTAGTCAGCTGATCAATTCTTCAAGCAAGAAATGCCAATCACTTTCCATCCTCCATCCTCTAAGTCATGAGGGTTTAGTGTGTTTCTAGTGTTTTCCCTCTCCTCTGTGTTTCCAGCGCTGCCATCTGTCCGTCTGTGGTTTCCCGTCTCCTCCTTCCCGGCTTCCTGCTCCACCTGCACACCTGCCTTCAAATCGTCTCATCTCCTCCATCAGTCCACACACTTGCCACCCATCAGCTCAGCTCCTCTCCAGTAAATCCATCCTGGCTCTTCACCCGCTCTCCTCCAGATTGTTGTTCCAGCCTCAGCGGTGGTAGAAGAACACATTTCTGGGCCAATTTAGTCGGTGAAATCCTCGTGTCAAGATATCTGTTGAATGCTAAGTTGTTTTTCTTGTGCTGCGGGATCTTCTAACTCCTGCCTGCCTGCAAATCGCCTCATAACTTCTAAGCTACGCCTGCCAGCTGCTCTTCACATCATTCCTCCTCTCTCCACCTGCTGCTGCTGCCTGATCCAGTTCTCCGTCATCAGACAAAGAACCAGAACTCTGCTGTAATAAAGTTCACTCTGTCTTTGTCCTGTGTTTCAGTCTCTCCTGGTACTCAACAATAGTAAATAATTGGACTGTTAATTGGACGTAAAGGGGAAATTAATGACATCATGTCGAGCTTTGGGAAATTGTGATTGGCATTTTTACAACTTTGACACTTTTATAGACAGAATAATCAGCTAATCTAGAAAAGAAATTACTCTATATTGAAAATAAGACAGGTTAGTGTCTCAAAGCATTACAGACTCCTAAATTAACCATAGACTATAAAAGAAATGGACATAACATTCGTGACGTCACCCATTGGTTTGTGGACTGCTGCTCGGAAGCAAATAGTTTCTAATCTGGGCAGCGCCATCTTGAAAATTTCAGGTGCATGCTGGGAAAAAAACAAAACACGGATTCTACTTATATGGGCATGAGGCGGAGCCATGGGCGGAGCGGGGAGGTTGCTATGGTTGCGAGGGCTGGATCTCGAGGACATTGGTCAATCAACCTGTCAATCAGGACGTAGCCACGCCCTAATGCATACCCTGCTTTATCGTCACATATAAAATCAGGGAGGCCAAAATGTCCCAAATGAACATCATACTGCATTGAAGAAGGCTTTAAACTAGCGATTGAGACCATAAACACATTTTGAAAACGTTTACTGAGGTTAGAAATCAAGTGAGAAGTTGGTGAATTCTCCATTGACTTGTATAGAGACGGTCGCCCCCTGGTGGCCTTTTGATAGAATGCAGTTCTAAGTTACTTCCACGTTGGCTTCATTTCAGAGGACCAGAACTCCCCGCCTGGCTTTTACTCATAGTGCTGCATGTTTCCATACTTCTCACTGTGAACACACCTATGACCTCAGAATATTAAGAAGTGTGAGTACAGAACAAGAGAATTGAGACACAGAACATGTACTCAAACTTAGACACAGAAGAGAAACTGAACCTTTTTAAGCTTTTTAAACTAGTTGTGGTTCAATTAGGATCTTCATTAATGCCTAATCTCTGCCTTTGTCTGGTCTCCATCTCTTAGTTTAAATCAGTGTAGACTGATGCTGGCAGGCCAAAACAAAGACCATACCACCACTGTGCTTGAATCCCAATTTCACTTTGATTTAATGCTGGTTGGCATCCATTAAGTAAGGTAGTGAGTGTGCACCAGCCTCCAGGTTGTGCAGCTCTGTGTCTGAGTCCAAACTCTGACCTGCGACCGCCCTGCGGAGGCGAAGAGGCAGAGTTTCCCCCCACCGGGATGGAGAGAGGATCACATTGCATATTCATGGTAGTGCGAAGAGCCGGGGATAAAAGCATCCACCATAAAGCACACACGGACAAAGAGAGAGTGAGAGTGGTAGAGAGAGGTGGAGATAAAACACACAGAGAAAGGAAGAGAGAGAGAGAATATGTTTGTAGGTGTTTACATCTAAAATTCTCCTTGAATTTAAAATATTTTTTCTCAGCGAGGCTTTCTGTCTCCAAGCTCTCGAAAAAGTGCAGAGAAAAACAGCCGGGGTCGTTCATGTGTGCGTGAGTGTATATGTGCTTTATGCATGCATATGTATGAGGTGACAGATGGGATGTAATTTAAACGTTACCTTGTACAGATGCACAATTTACCCTTCGCACACGCACACACACACACACACACACACGCACACACAAGATGCTTCAGCTTAAAATCTGATGCAAGAAAACACACAGACATGTTACTGAAATATCATCATACACAAGAAATAGCACCATATGCTGCAGATATAGTCACAGTCTACTGATATACTGTCAGTCAATGGCCACAAACTACAGAACTACTATTATTAACATGATTCTAAGAGGCACACAGGTACTCTCAGCTCTCAGCGTGTGGATCTTACTGCAGCATGTCATCACTAACACTGCAGGTTTTATCTGTTATAAAACTACAGCTTCTTCTCTGAGGTGTAGAAGCACAAACATTACTGAGTGATAGAGGGACTGTTAGAGGTCAGGTTAGAGCTTATCTGTGCTGCAAGGTGACGGGTTATTAATGAAAGCTTCCTTAAGTCATCAATTACATCACTTCCTGTTGTATTGCTCGTATTTTAATATGGATCAATATGGATTTTAAAGTTCTATTCAACTCAAAAAATATGTTTTTTTTCTTCTTATTCTTTCAGCTCAATGATTTGTGACATCACGACCAGTGTGGAGCCGATCGTGGTTCAGTGTGATGTAGAAACTTAAAGCCTTCAGGTCACAAATACTCAGAATGAAGTAGGAGAAATGTGTGCAGCAGTTATTTGATATTAATAGATTCTGTATTTTACAAAGTAGTAGGGCTGCTCCATTATGGAAAAAATCATAATCACGATTATTTGGATCAAAATTGAAACCACGATTATTAAAACTTTTTTTTTTTTTTTACTTTAGATTTCGCCGTGTGTTTCAGCTTCTGTCTAACTAACGGTGCTGCGGCTTCCGGTGGCTTCCGGTCTAAGCTTTTCAAAATAAAATTATTGAGCGCTATCTCATTATTATTAAAAATCGTTTCCCCCCGATTTTATTAGTTTTGAGATCGTTTGGCCCCTAAATCATAATCACAATCAAATTTCAATTAATTGAGCAGCCTTACAAAGTAGTAGATTTTAAGGATTTTAAAGTGGTAAACCCAAATCAGACACGTTATTGTTCCGAGCTACATATTTTAACATGTCTTAATATATTTCTGGAGGGAATCTTTAAACAAATAAAAATAATTGTTTTATTTTACATGATTTTTAACATTTTATCTACAGATTCAGACAGATTCAGTGTGTTTTATAGATCCATTAAATACATATTTTTTTAATCTAAACAGGAGTGTGAAGAAACATGCAAACTGTGGAGTTAATCAGCCTCCACATTAGAAATGATTCACAGTTCATCTGGAGTTATCATTACATGTCCATGAAGTTAAGAAGCAATCAGGCGACTACAGACATGAACCCTGATGTTGGTGTTCAACATTAACCCTTTCCTAACCATTACTGCAGTATATGACCATCACAGTGCTCCCTCCCTATGGAATGTCTTCAAGTGTTTGTTAATAAAACCTGGACATCTACAAAATCACACTACATCAACTATTCAGGTGCTGTTGTTGCTGCCATGGATATTACTGCTCGCTCCCCCTCTCTCTCTCTCTCTCTCCCTCTATCTCTCTCTCTCTCTCTCCCTCTATCTCTCTCTCTCTCTCCCTCTATCTCTCACCCTCCCTCCCTCTCCCTCTCACCCTCCCTCTCTCTCTCTCAGTCTCTCACCTTCCCTCTCTCTCGCTCTCTCCCTTTCTCTCTCCCTCTCACCCTCTCTCTCTCTCTCTCTCTCTCACCCTCCCTCTCTCTCTCTCTCTTTCTCTCTCTCCCCCTCTCTCTCTCTTTCTAATCCATACATATATCCCAGTGGACAGCAATCTGGGAAACTGTTTATCCAATCCCAGCTGCTCAAAATTCCTCACCTTCTCCCACAAAACCTACCTTCACTGGTGAATATAAATGCATAGACCTGTGTGTGTGTGTGTGTGTGTGTGTGTGTGTGTGTGTGTCGGTGTCTTGCGGTGGGGGGGATGCTTAGTAAACACTGCAGAGCAAGCAGTCTGGAAGCAGAGCAATAATTCACCCTGTGCAAAAAGCCATGAATAAAAACAAACTTAAGAGAAGCAACAAAATACAAAATGCGCTTCTTCCCTTCTTCTATTTCTCTCTGTCTGCTCTTCTTCACTCCCACTTTCTCTCACATGCACACACACACACACACAAACACACACACACACATCCTCTCACCCTCGCTTTCCCCTTTGCTTTACATCGAGCCGCCCTCAAAGAAAATACATTTTAGGAATTTAAACCCACGTAACTAACTGAAATTAAATAAATATGATACTGAAGCAGCAGTGGCACGCGCACACACACACACACACACACACACACACACACACACACACACACACACACAGAGCGAATTTAACAAAAAACCAACAGGAGAAGTAATAAAAACTAATAACAACAGAGAAGTCTGCAGAGAAACACTCACACACACAACTACACTAACACTGCAGGCACACACACACACACACACACACACACACACACACACACACACACACACACAAATCCAGATTCATTATTAAACGCCTTGACAGTAGCTGTGTGTGTGTGTGTGTGTGTGTGTGTGTGTGTGTGTGTGTGTGTAGTTGTGAGGTGTGTGTGTGAAGTTTAGAGCTTTCAATCTAATACTTTCCTTTATTGGCCCGCAGCAGCAGGGCTAGTAAGAGAAAACACAATAACGTGAATGTGTGTGTGTGTGTGTGTGTGTGTGTGTGTGTGTGTGTGTGTGTGTGTGTGTGAGATTTAAGTTTTCAGAGGGGAGTTGAGCAAGGAGGATGAAGAGGAAGAAGAGGAAGATAGAGGAGTGCTGGTTTAAATCCTCCTGGTAATATTGCTTTCTTCGGTGTCTCGGTGAGGAGATTAGCTGCTAGCGGAGAAGCGATATCTGCCGTTAGCTTCCACGAACAACAACAACACACACGGTCATAGCGAGGATACGGAAACGCAGCGCTGTGTGAGCATCATGGCTGACAGTCTGAACAAAGAAGTCCCAAAGTGCAGCAGCTGAGTAAGCCTAAACACCGCAGACTTTACTCTCCGACTCCAATCAGTCACAAAAGACGACCGGAGACTTTACGTGAAACTCGACTGTTGTGAGATTTCATCGAGACGAAACGAGTGAAGAGCTGTGAGACTTCAGTATTCAGTCTAAGCTGCTTTTTACTTACTGTCAGATAAATGACATGAAAACCTTTGCAGACTTACTTTAGAATTAACTTCCTCAAAACTCAACATGAGACTTTAAAGAAAAGCATTTCACTCTCAAGTTCTGACTGTTGGAACAGCAGAATAATAAAGATGAATAAAGCCACTCACTGATTTCTAGGCACACTTTGATTATTCAATTTATTAATTATGATTTGAAGTATTGAAAGATGTATAAATGTTGTCTCATCATCTCGAGTAAAGTCAAAGACTTAATTAACGTGTCCAGATGTTCATCATGGGTTTATTGTTGGGCATCATTTGAAGTTTAAACCATAGACTGCATTAAAGAAATGGACGTAACATCTGTGACGTCACCCATTGGTTTGTGGCTGCCGTGCTTCCTCTTTTCTTTATTGTCTTTTCTGTTCTCTCTCGTCTTTTCTGTTCTCTCTCGTCTTTTCTGTTCTCTCTCGTCTTTTCTGTTCTCTCTCTCTCTCTCTCTCTCTCTCTCTCTCTCCCTCCCTATTCTCTCACTGCTGTCTGTTTTCCGTCCATGCTCATCCATCCGTTTTCCTCCCTTTCTTTTTGCTCTCTCCTCTCCTGTTTTTACATCTTGTTCCTTCTTTGTTTCCCCTCAGTTTCTGACTTCCCTCTCTGGTTCCCCGCCACCCTCCCTACTATATCCCTCTCTCTCTCTCTCTCTCTCTCTCTCCCCCTCTGTTATCTTTCTCCCCCGCTCCCTTTATCCTCATTTTACCCTCAGCTCTCTATAAACTAGATTGATGGCTCAATCCTACATGCATCAAGGTGAGAATTACAATTTTCACACCAGCAAGCACGCGCACAAACACACACACACACACACACACACACACACACACACACACACACACACAGGCCTTTCCTCTCTTTGACTACAGCCAGGAGTTGAGGTTTAAGGTGTTTACATGCAGCAGGTCAGAAATCAGTTATTTTCGCTCTAAAGTCCGATATGTAATGTAAGGTGTGTATTCAGACCATCAGGTCTAGGTGTGTAAAGATGAACTGATACATACAGAACACTGGATCAAAGGTCAGGAGGAGTTTTTGGCTTCACTGGCTCAACACAGACAGTCTATCAGATTATACAGATATCTCTCTCTCTCTACTATGCTTCTATGTCAGCTTGAGTATCTCATCATGTCTCTCATGAAGCCATGTGATATTTTACTCAGAGACCTGCAGCCATACAGCCAAATGCTCATGTTTACTACTGTTTGTGTGGAAGACATCATTTTCTGAGTGATTTTAGTCACACTGAACTAAACTGTGTGTTTGAACAGATAAACTCTGATACTCAGGACACCTCAAACATCGCTTTACTCAGTTTCACTACCATCCTAAATCTGTGAGCAAGGTATATTAAACTGCAGGTAACCATAGCAACTAGAGCCCAACTGATATATCGGCCGACCGATATTGGCCTATTACAGATATATCAGTATTGGCATATGTCTGATGTGTGCTGATATTTATTTAAAAAATCAATTATGTAAGCAGCATGTTATCTATATGTTGTGTTTTTTTTAATTATTGTTATTTTAATGATTAAATTCCCAGCGTAGTGTACTGATGTCACTTTTTTAGGCAACTAAAAAAGAAAAAGAAAAGGTTTGGAAAACAAAGTCAACTTCATGGTTAAGAGGTCGATGCTTCCTGTCATTATTCACATGTGTACCGATACTGATATCAGATATGGGTCTGATATTGACTCAAGTATTCAGTAGGTTTATATCTATGTGTTTATTTGTTATAATTGGTTTTACACAGTTAGGAAAGTGATGTTTAAGTCAAGCCTGATGTTGTCTTAAACATAAAGAATGATCCACACAGAGAGAGATACAGCTTATTGATTAAACACTGGGATGAGATCAGTACTCAGGTATCAGGATCAGGACTAATCAATGCAACCTTAATACACACGACCTGAAGAAGTCGCCTGTCATAAAGACATAAACTGTTTTTTTTTAACTCAGTCGTTTTTCTGATGAGCACAGCTTCTCATTTTTCCTGTAAAACCTCAGAGAGCAGATTTGGAGTTTCTTTTTAATTCCTGAACTTGATTATGAGACAGTTTTTCTTTCCTCTCTGGACAGCCGACAGTAACCTGGTCCTTTAAATTCACAGTAACGTACCGTCCCTCCCGTACACACTGTAAAAAGTCATGTGCTGTGTAGCGTGACAGAGTGCTGCATGTCTCGTCACTGACAGTCTATTTGAATTGAATGTTTATCATTTACACACAGAGACGATGTGTGTGTGTTTGTGTGTGTGAACTTGTAGCACACACTCACAAGCTGACACTCATATTAATATAACATAACAGAAATATGTACATATGAATGTAATTTAAACACATGCACAGTTTTGATTTATTGACTCTGTCTGAATGACAACGTCCCTGAAACTAGAATTATCAGCAGCTTTCAGCCTCTCCATGCCTGTGTTTATGTTTATCAGTATGTGTGTGTGTGTGTGTGTGTGTGTACATGTATGAGAGACACACATACACACACACACACACACTCGCACATAGTGTACTTGGATAATTTTGCAGTCAAAGATGCTTGATTATGCCGCATCTTCAACTTTAAAAAATCCCACTTATGCTGATTCTTGCTGTTTCTTTCTGAATCGTGTGAATCATTTATAAAAAAGAGGAAGGGATGAGGAGGAAGGGATGAGGAGGAAGGGGAGAGGGGAGAAAAAAAAATGCAAAACGCACTTTCTGGAGCTTTTGTGAGAAACGTGCTTCTTAATGCGGCAGCGGCACGGTGATTGCAAATTGCCCGTCTGTGTGTGATATCAGAGCGACTGTTCATTTAGCTGAAAGCCACAGAGGAGCTAAACATGAAATCACTGCAGTCGGGGTCAAAAAGCTACTCACTTATTCATCTCTCATTTCCTTGTCGAGCACCTCTCCACCGTTCCCTGCATTAACCTCTGTCTACTGTACTGTCTGGTAATATTTGACCTCTGACCTCCGGAGCATCGGCTGCTTCAGACCGCTAACAGCAACAATCAGCTTCAGGTAAATCTCGGTTGTCGCTCGTTAAGTATCATGTGACTAAAATGTGTTTACCAGGTGAGCTAGTTTAGAAAGTGACTGCAGGATGTGAGTAAAGGATGTTTGTTCCCTCAGCAGGATGCATATACTCTCGACACACAGTTTCACAGTTATTACTGAAATGATGCCACATGAATGGAGGCTAGACGGAGAAATTCAACATCTCTCTGATGCATTATTTGGCACTTTCATCCAACCTTGCAAGAAAACAAGGACAGCTGAAACAGTCTGAATGCCTCTTTCTCAGCTTTTTGACACATCATAACATGAAATCCTGGGCGCCTCACAGCATGAAGGTCGTGGGTTTGAACCCCGGCTGTTTCCTCCCCCCCTCCCCTGTATTTCACGTGTTTTCACCGGGTGCTCCATGGAGAGAATGATTTCTCGGCAACCAAAAGGTGAAGAATTGAAGACAATCAGACCACAAGTCGATTGTGGATTTGGTCGGTTTATTCATGCATGAAGGACAAAACACAACACAGGCTTTCTCTCCGAACAGAGGAGAGTTCACCCTCTCACAGTACTGAGTGGGAACATACTGTCACTTATCTTTTAGGGGAGCTCACATTGTTCTGGGGGGATGGGAGGGCACTGAGTGTAGGTAACATATGGTAATCAATTAATGAACACATAGAACCTCCACACAGGTATGAAAAACAAACCTCACGATAGATAGAATGAAAGAACGATAGAACGATAGCTGGAACGATAGCTAGATAGATAGATAGATAGATAGATAGATAGATAGAACGATAGATAGATAGATAGATAGATAGATAGATAGATAGATAGATAGATAGAACGATAGATAGATAGATAGCTAGATAGAACGATAGATAGATAGATAGATAGATAGATAGAACGATAGATAGATAGATAGATAGATAGCTAGATAGATAGATAGATAGCTAGATAGAACGATAGATAGATAGATAGATAGATAGTAGGGATGTCCCGATATGACTTTTTCACTTCCGATACGATACCGATATTGTAGCCTTGAGTATTGGCCGATACCGATATCAATACGATACGATATAGGCACGAATCATACATATATTTATTCCTTATTTTGTTGTGTGGAATGTTAGAAAAGGCTTGATAAAGTGATGTTACTGTTACTGTTACTGATGTTGTAGTGATATAACAGAAAACAATAGTCAGCAACAGTAGGTATAGGAAAAACTGACCCATTTATTATTAACCAATTGGTTACATAAATTTTAACCTTCAACATAAATAAAAGAGTATTACCTCAACAAATCCAATAAAAACAAAATGTTATATTTAAAGTGCAAAATAACCACTGGTTACCAACATCATTATACAATTGAATAGAATAAATTAAAATTTAAAGTGCAAACAATTCAAGTTCACTCCAGTTATTTTTTTTACTGTCAGCATATGTTGGAAACAACTGTGGGCAGGGACAAAAACAACAACAACAACACAATATTGTCCACTGTCCAACTGCTCTAAGTTAAGAGTTCACACAGCTCCAGTTTCACTGACTGACTGTGCCCAAAACAATGTAGTAATTACTCTTAGTCTTCACTGAAGAATAGAGTGTAAACACAATAAACATATCACTCTAATAACAAGAGCATAAAACAAATAATAATCAGTCAGTGCTGACTACCCTTACAGAAGTCCGAGCATAATGTGGAGATTTTTTTTAAAGAAGATAAGCATTTCAGCATGCTGTGCTGTCAGCCTGCTCCTGTGCTCCTCAATGATAATTGACGCTGTGCTGAAGAGTCTTTCACTCTCCACACTCGTGCGCCTGACAAATGTTGCATTTAGCTGCAACATCTTTGTCCGAGTTTACAGTAAAATACTTCCACACAGCCGACATCACTACACCTTGCTGCAGGCACACACGTCGTTGTTGTGATCACGTGGGCTGTGCATGCTGGATCAGAGACGCTCTTCTTCCGCGGCCGGCACCAACGTTAATTAAGGGGCATTACCGCTACCTACTGTGTTGGAGAGTGATCAAACCAGAGTCACCTATTATTATAGAAGTGCTGGAGCGGTAAATGGACAGCTTATATCGGAGCGTTTATATCGGAGTTTTTAGATTCAGTCCGATAAAATCCGATATTCACTTTTTTGGCTGATATCGGACTGATTTCCGATATCAATATCGGATCGGGACATCCCTAATAGATAGATAGATAGATAGATAGATAGATAGATAGATAGATAGAACGACAGACAGACAGACAGACAGACAGATAGACAGATAGATAGATAGATAGATAGATAGAACGACAGACAGACAGATAGACAGACAGATAGACAGATAGATAGATAGATAGATAGATAGAACGATAGATAGATAGATAGATAGATAGATACTATTCAGGTATCCTGTAGGTTAAAAACGAAGGTAAGAGCAGATTAAAAAGCAGATTAAAAACTTTGAGGAGAAATGAGGATGTTAGAGAGTTACTGCAGAGCCCCGTGACTATCTACTGATGTTACTGTTATAAAGCCTGAAAGCCAAGCAGGGCACAGTACACCCTGCAGAGTGATGGACTATAGTCTGTAGTTTATCAGCACAAATAAGACACAGAGAGGTCGAGCTGTTGAGCAGCTGACTACCACATAACAGAGAAATGAATACTGCTGATTCGGTGTGCAGAGCAGACTGAGTGATGTATGGTATATTGTTAGTATTTTAGAGACCCCCCCCCCCAAAATTTCACAAATCATGTTTTCAGGGGAGATCATGTGGTCTGTTCACCTCTTCAAAACTCACATTTATAGGTAGAGTTTTTGTTTAATTATTATGATGTTATTTCTATGATTTCCTGACTATTTTATTATGAAGCGTAGAGTCAGTACTTGTTGACTTCCAGACTAAAGTCAACATTTCCTACAGCTACTTTACAATAAACTCATTATCTTTGCCCTCAGTCTGATTTCTGGAGGTGGTTTTACATCTGTTGAGATAGCAGTATGAGACAAATATATATATTTCATATAAAAAAACTAAACAAACACAACAGTGGTACAACAAGTTGAACAACAGCTGATACATGCAAAGGTTAATGCCACCCCCCCCCCCTCATTGTCCTAATAGATTAAAAAAATGGTAATCTAGTGGTAAAAAATTAATGATTTAACACAAAACTAAAATGTTAGGAGATGAAATATAAGAATCCATATTAGGTTTAGTGGGAGAGTAAAATAATTTAATTTTCTGTTCAAATCAAATGTTTGAATAATGTATTTCTTAATGTGCTCTGCTGCACATTTTATTAATCAGATCACCATTTAGTCCCATTTGTCATAGTGAACATAAGCTTTTTATATGCTTTAAAAGGCTGGACTGATTATCACAAGAAAACAAGAACGCAGCATCGAGTCAAATTCAGCTGTTAAATTACTGAAAGTGAATACTGATGTTATAGGGGGGTGGGGGGTTATTTTTTGCTTTTCTCCAAATCGATGCACTCCGGCTGTGACTTTTGCGATTTATCAGCCGGTGTAGCTGTTGAACCACTGACAGGTTCGTTTCCCCCTCGGTGGTAAGAGTGCTTCACAAATGAGGCCCCCGGTGCCAGAGGCCAGTCTAGTTAGCCAACCTGTGGGCCCTGCTGTTCTGAGAGCCTCATATAAAACATTATTATTATTCCCTCCCTGGGAGCTGGTTATAGCTGCTCTGAAAACTCATTTCCCTCTCCTCTTGTCCATGTGAATACCTCCTGATAGGGAGAGAGAAGGAGAAAGGAACAATAACTGCATTTCATATGATGGGGAAATGAATAATTTCAACTGTGTACGTGCAATGTGTGTGTGTGTGTGTGTGTGTGTGTGTGTGTGTGTGTGTGTGTGTGTGTGTGTGTGTGTGTCATTGTGGAGCGATTGGGCGTTGTGATACACGAGGCGAGCACAGTGATTGGAGCATCGATCTTGTTTCCTCGAGAAGAGAAAGAGAGAAACTGAGAGAGAGAAAGTAAAAAATGGAAATAAAGGTTCTGTTGCAAAGAAAGTTACAAAATAAAGATATACACGAGTTAGAAAAATTAAAAAAAGAAAAAGAATACATTCGCTAACTCTTTGTGATGATTGATCTCTTGTCATCACATCATCTCACACAAGCTGGAAATCATACAGGGAAGGAAGAGAAGATTGGACAGCGTGAGACATTTTCATTTTCACCTGTCTGTCAAACAGCTTCAGACTAAATAACTTCATTTTAATACAGCTGAGACTGTTTTTCTGTCTTGTTTAAGTTGGAAAATGACACTAATGTACAGTACCTGCACTGGTCTGAAACTGTAGCCTGAGCGGGATTGATCGGAGCCTGAGGCCGGCAGCTCCCGCAGTGTTTCAGCCTGAACCTGAACTGAAGTCGATACTTTGCAATTACAATGTTACACTTTCATTTGGCCGACACTTTTATCCAAACTACAAACACATGAGAGTTAATACAACAAGCAAGGAGCTCGATGAGAGAGAGAATAAACAAATGAGCTATAAAGCTCAGTCCGGGTCTGATAGGACGCAGGAATACAGTATAAATCCATCCATCCATCCATCCATCCATCCATCCATCCATCCATCCATCCATCTTCTTCTTATCTGGGGTCAGGTCACAGTGGCATTAGACTTAGCAATGAAACCCAGACATCGTTCTCCACCCCAAAGCGTTCCTGGGCCAGCAGAGATCTATAATCCCTCCAGCGTGTTCTGGGTCTGCCCCGAGGTCTCCTCCCAGTCTGATGTGCTCAGAACATCTCCAGAGGGGGGCGTCCAGGAAGATCCTGTCCAGGTGCACAAACCACCTCAGCTGGCTCCTCCTGATGTGAAGGAGCAGCAGCTTGACTCCTGGACTCCTCCAGGTGTCTGAACCCTTAACCCTATCTCTACACCAGGCGGGGAGTTCTGGTCCTCTGAAATGAGGCCAACGCGGAAGTAACTTAGAACTGCATTCTATCAAAAGGCCACAGAGGGCGATCGTTTTGATGTCAAAAGGACTTCCACCTGAAATTTTCAAGATGGCGCCGCCTAGATTCGAAACTATTGGCTTCCGAGCAGCAGTCCACAAACCAATGGGTGACGTCACGGATGTTACGTCCATTACTTTTATACATTCTATGCTCTACACACACTCTCCAGAGGAACTCATTTTGGCCGCTTGTATAGATAACATACACACACATCAGCTGTGGAGGTGTTCATAAAAGAGGTGGATATCTAGACTTTTCTAAAAGATGGAGAAGACAAACAGAGTTGTAGTTGAGAGTCTGGTCAGTGACTTCAGGTCCTGTTGTTGTTCTCAGACACCTTTGATTAGCAGAGCGTAGTGAGCGGGATGAGGTGGAGCTCAGGAAGGCAGGAGCTGTTTCAGTTGCTGTTCTGTAACTGAGTGTCAGGGTTGTGAACAGCAGAGTGATGTGCTGTTTCAGGCTGGTTGAAGACCAGATGTTCAGAGATTTGAACGTCCACCAGTAAGGAGCTGCAGTGGTCGATATAAGACACGATGAGAGGATGTAGCAGGAGCTGTACTGCATGAACAGACAGGAGGAGTCTGATCTCTCCATCTCCTCTCTGTCATGTCTGATCATTTCCAGCTTATCAATTTTATCCCATCATAACTGAACCACTAAAAAAATTATAAGATACAAACAAAAGTAATGTCAGCCTCACTTAACAAACAAATACCGAGATAAAATCTTTACACCTCTCCTCTCTGAAAAAAACACAATCAGATCAATAAACCAGTAATCAAATAAAACCGCTCTGATTCAACTACAAGACAAAAGATTATAACAAAAACAATGTTTACATGCTCTCTACGTTACTATTTACTGCACATTCTTAATGAATAACCATCTAACACACAGTAAAAACCATCAGCTAACAAACCTTTCAATGCATTTGTAGTTTGGAGTCAGTGACACGCATGTAACTACGAAGCATTACTGATCATGACAACAGTCAGCTGCTGAGTTTAACGGTGTCAAGTGTCACAGTTCATGAAGCAACAGTGTTAAAAAAAAATCTGCTGAGACACACAAGAGTAGTTTTACTGACCACGCTGTCTCTGAGCTTAAAGGCAAGCGTCCAGAAACTAACTGGAATTCTTTTAATTGCACGACATCCGGTTGTTTCGCCGTCTGGTTCATCGTACAGAGCATCCTGCCTGAATCCTGATCTAACATCTGCCCTGAGAGAGAGAGAGAGAGAGAGAGAGAGAGAGAGAGAGAGAGAGAGAGAGAGAGAGAGAGAGAGACAGAGACAGAGAGAGAGAGAGAGAGAGAGAGGTGGCAGACTGTCCTTCAGTATTCAATGAACCAACAGATTGTTTCCTCTCATGTTTGGACTTCTGAAGGCGCAAACTCCATAAAGACCCCCTACCAACCTGCCTGAGGACACAGGCACACTCCAAGCACGCTGCTTCAAAGGCTCTTTCAGTGTGTGTGTGCGTGTGTGTGTGTGTGTGTTTCAGTCTCTGTGCAAGAAATCTTGTGTGCACATGCAGATGAGGGTGTGATCATGCATATAAACATTTCATAGTGTGTGTGTGTATGTGTGTGTGTGTGTGTGTGTGTGTGTGTGTGTGTGTACTATAGCGTGTACAGGAAGTAGTCGTGCTAGGTAAACAGGAGTGCAGGCTAATCCTGTGAGGAATGGGAATTCTGCATTAGCATCTGAATAGCGCACCGTGCCATGAGTACTGCTGACAAAACTAACACACATCCCCAGTGCTGGCTCTCTCTCACACACACACACACACACACACACACACACACACACACACACACACACACACACACACACACAGCTAAAGAGGAGTATTTTTATAGCAGTATAAGATGTGGAGACTACCTGCTGATAGTTTTTTAATCACTGGAGGTGTGTGAGCTCCAACCTGTTTAAGATGTTCTCACCTCTGCAGACTCTCACCTGCAGGCTGCCCAACGCAACCAAACGCTACATTTACATGCACATTAATAATGTGATTATACTGTAATGAGGCCAGTAATGAGGGTAAGAGCCCATGTAAACAGCATCTGATTACATGCGAGTGTGCATAATGACGGGAACATGTGCCTGCGTCTGTCTCAGCTTCACCACCATGTAGAAATGATTAGACTTACAGATGCTCCTGCACTATTTTTAAAACCCATAAAGGGATAAAGGTCCACAGACTTTTCCAGCAATCGTTTTAGGTAGTCAGGAGTTTTATCTGACATGGTTTCTGCCCCCCCCCCCCCCAAATGTCCCAGCCGTGGATTTAAGGGCCCATTTATGCTCAACGTACGTACGAAAATGTCTGTTTCAAACGATGTTACTGTCACTGCTCACATACTTCCATGCGTCCTTTACGTTGGCATGGATGTTAACCAATACATCCACCAGGGGGCAGCACAGAGTCAATACATCCACCAGGGGGCAGCACTGAGTCAAAAACAAACATGGCGACTGTGGAGGAGATATTGATAATGTTCCTCTGGCATAAAAGACAAAAACGATATGTTTAAAGTTTCTAACCAACTCACAAAACCTTTCCTCAAAAAGTTCCTCCATTGTTATTTCTTCTTCGTGTCTCACTAGAGCTACGTATCGAGTAGTGACAGCAACACTGCCCCCCCATGGTTTCCAGTGGTACTGCTCCGTTTGGTCCGTATCCGTAAGCTTTATGGAAACGTGCAGAAATACGGACGAAATGAACGCAGAGCACAGACAGAAGGCTCCGTCTGTATCCGTATTTAACGTTCAGCATAAATGGGCCTTAACCCTTACATACTGTTCATATTCTGACTCACAATTAGTATCTGCACCAATTCAAATTGATAAATTCTCTTTGCTTATAGGAAAAATAACATTCATAATCACTATTTTATGGTCCAGGTGAACATTTTATAAAACATGATGAATACAACAACATGTTTTAATGCTGATTTTTGACTTTTATTATGTATACAGGTCAAATTTGGACATTTGCATATTAAACAACAATGTGTTTGATGTTTTTTTTCTCTCCTGTTCTATTCTGTTGTATGTTTTCACAGCTCTCAAATGTTAAAATAGGTCAAATTTGACCCTGAGCAGTATGTAGGGGTTAACGATGAGCCAAGAACTGTCAGAGTGGAGACTGAAAAAACAGCATACATCCACACAGAGTGAGCTCAGGCTGTCAGTAGGATCAGTATAATGAAGTGAACTTCCACACTGGTGTTAAAAGAGAATTTCCGGTTGCGTACTAAAGCAGAAAAAATAAACAAGAAAACACTCAGCAGGTCGTTGATCCATCTGCCTCTCTGACATGTTCCATCTTTTCTGGCCTCTGCAGGACTCCTACTTTCCAACATCACAGCTGTAAAGTCAAAAGTCGCAGCAATAAATGACTGAAAGCAGCGAGATCATTCTGTGTTGTTGTCTAGAATCACGTCTCAAACAAAGACCTCACTTATTATTCTGTTAATCTGTCCGGTTCACCAGATCTTCACAGTTCTTCGGATGGTAACAGAGAGAAAACAAACAGAGGATGCTCAGTTTGGTCCGAAAGAGGCAGAATGATGAGCAGCAGTCAGCTGTTCTCACAACAGGTCAACCATCAGACTCCATGTGTATATCCAGACTGGACTGTTTTATTACTTTCCAACAGAGAAAGCAGCCCAAATACTGGAGTGATGCTGGTTAAATAGTCACATTTACTACAAAACTACAACTACATGCATCTGCTTACACATTTTCACACATTGGTTGGTAGATTATACAGTACAAACAATCTTACAGTGTGTATGGACCCTGCTGGACAACACACAGACCCTTATATTATATTTAGCATTTGAGAGAGTTGTTCGCAGACTGTAGCATCAAATATTACACAGGACCATCAGGTTTTCTCATTTAGGGTGTTCCTTGTTTTCCAAAGAAAAGTTTTAGTTTTGGTTTAAATTAATTAAGACTGTATCGCTTCCTTTTAAACTGGTGTTTTAATAATATATCACTGCACCAGAGAAGAATCCATTCATGTTTCTTTTCATTATGATAGGAGAGCAGCGTGTGTGTGTGTGTGTGTGTGTGTGTGTGTGTGTGTGTGTGTGTGTGCTAATGATGATACTGGGCGGTCTGCACCTGCTGACAGATCTCTCAGTTTTACACTGGGCTGAGAAAAACTGTAGGATTAAGTTGGCAAGTCTGTATCCGGCACGGGTATTAGCCGAGGTGTGTTACATCATGTGTGTCCTGACTGGAGAACACACACACACACGCACACACGCACACACACACACACACACACACACACACACCGACTGCCCTGCTGAAAGAACAAAGATTGTCTCATTAGCTTGTAAGGCTCACACCTCAGCGAACAATTCCACACAAGAAACCACTGTCTTTCTTTCTTTCTTTTTTTTTCTTCTTCTTCTTCTTCCTCCTCTACTTCTTCTCCTGATCGTCTAAGTGGTTGCAGCTGTTTCTGCCTCTCCGACTCAAGTAGTTTAATTACATTTCAAATTTCATATTTGAGGCATTTAGCTGAGGATCTTATCCAGGTCAACTTACAATGAGAGCAACAGAAGATTAAGCTTCAATGCCTGAATTATCCAGCGTTTGAAAACACCTCCTACTCATAGAAAATTAAGGCGAGCCAAAGTGTGGCTTTTTTTTCTTCAGGAATTCTTGACGTCTTAAGAGCTTCGCTGACATGTAATAATGACACTCAGACTGGATTCTCTATTTTTCACCGATATCAAACAGCTCTTTGCATATATTAGGACTTTTATTCTTCAAACGAACATCAACTAATAAATGTGATCACTAAAATCTAACCTCAGCTCTTAACACACGTATTTGTTACGGCACATGATTTTGGCCGCAGGTGGTCTCGTATTAATGTGTGTTTACTCTGTTTACTCGCTCCTTTCTGAAAGCTTTCATTCTCCAACTGATGTGCATTTACATTTGACTCGACACTTGAGTGAGCTTCAGTTACATAAAGGTCAGAAAGGTCACACGGCATCATCTTGTGAGTTGAGATTATTCATAGGTTTAAAGCTTTGCCGCAGCTCTTTAATGTGTTTTTGTTGTTTACTACATAAAAACGTGTCACTTTGACACAGACTGCTGAGTCCCGGCGTGTGTCGGAGGAGCTGAATACGCAGCAGTCCTTCCTCACACACACCAACAAACGCATGCAAACGCACAGATATATAACGACCTCTCATCCTAAAATCTTTTATCCCAATGCCTTGTAAATATTCAGGTCTTTAAACTACTGAGTGGATTTTGCCTGTAGTGTCGAGTGATTCCAGTACAACATTTCAGTATACTTTACAAGAACTCACCTACAATATACTGGTCATGCTAATTAATTAAATGTTATACTTTATATTTCTACGTCTGGACTCACAAGTGTTTCCTGAGTATAAAGGCTGATATATTTCTAGTTTTATATATGTGTTTCTTGTAGTTCAATAAAACAAGGTAAGAGAGGCGGGATCAATACAACTTAGCCCACCAGCCTCAGTCAACACGCTGTGGGTCTTATGCATTACAGACATCCTGCAGTGCACACCGGGCAAAGACATTAAGCTGAAAATTAACCTAATTATCGTCAAAGGAACCACAAAAATCTGATAATGAATTTATACAATGATCAGAGCCGCTTTAGTTAATGTATGAGGGCATTATTGGGGTATTATAGGAAAACTGTTATGGTATTATCACAGGAAATATAAAATAAATGGGAGTCATTATCTACAGATCTGAGTAATGTGGGATTTAATTGTACTATTACTGGCATGCAACAGCAGCAAATAAGATTAACGTTAAAACAGATTTTCTTGAGTCTACACGTAACAAAAGTCCAGAGGCAGAAAATAACTAAGTCCATTTACTCATAACTCGACTTAACTTCTTAGGATTTTGGCACTTTTGGTTATATTTAAATTTGGTGTTTGAATTTTCTGAGACTTCTTACCTTAATTCCTCCACATTTCAGGAGATTATGAGCTTAAGTTTCTACACTGAACTGCAGAGACTTCACCTTCAATGTGAAGAAAAAACTAAATATAGGAAACCCTGCAATCATTTCAAACTTATTATTAGTGCCAATTAGGGATGGATAAGGGTACTTTTTGCAATTCTGACTTGTTCACCATATGAATTCAACACATTATATCAACACCTAATATTATTATGAGATGTTTCCTTGTTAAATCAGAAGACAATGCAAAGGTAAATGGAACATATATTAATGTATCTTGTGTTAAATCGTTTCAGAATTGGTAGGTTTTGTTTTTGTTTGTTTTGTTTTCTCATCAGAAAGGTTCAAAAACTAGTAGCCTGTATGTTCACATGTGTCATTTTAAACAATATAACTTACACAGTTTGCATTTACTAGTTATTGCTTTAAAATAACTGAATAGAAAAAGTGATAAATGCACTGGACTCTAGTTGTATCTGGTCAAACTACAACTCATGATGATTCACAAACTATCATTGGTGTTTGTGAGAATACACAGATATCAGAAAAACTCTCTACAGGGCTGCTTCTGTATAAAACAACCACTATCACCACTATAAAGTCATTATCGGAGCACTTTAAGTCAGGATATTGCTTGTATTAGAGGGATACTATCGGACAAGTGACTACTGTGAACTCCACACACACACACAATGATATCACAGTCATTTATCTTATGGACACACACACACAGCATTCACAGCAGGAGAGGTGCTTATATTTTACTTCACCTGGTTGTACGCTTCTCCTCCTCCCGCTACTCCCGCTACTGCCCCGGTACCGAGCTCCGGTAGCTTCCTCCGGCTCAGCACCAGCAGGTAAACCAGCGCTCCCAGCCACACCAGCACCGCCACGGCCACCGCCAGCCTCCGACAGAGACGCTTCATTTTCCGGTCAGGAGGAGCCGGCGGCGCCCGCAGCCCGGCTGATGTCAGAATCCCATTTTTTATAGAAGCGAGAAAAACAAAAAGAAAACACGCCGAGCAGCCGTGGTAACACTCACACACACTCTCTCTCTCTCTCTCACACACACACACACACTAGTCTGTCCAGTCCCGGTCCCGGTGATGGTACAACGCGGACTATACACAGCGCGCGCTCTTCTCTCGCTCTCTGTCTCAACTCACAGAAGCTCGAGCGCTACTCTGACACGCCTGACAGCCGCGTGTGTGCGTGCGTGTGTGTGTGAGTGTGTGTGAATCAGTATGTGTGTGTGTGTGCGTGTGCGTGTGTGTGTGTGTGTGTGTGAATCAGTATGTGTGTGTGTGTGCGTGTGCGTGTGTGTGTGTGTCACTGAGGGAGTCCTGGACCCTCCTGAAGGTTTGAAAGGGAGAGCATGGAGCTCCACCTGCCGACACCCACAACTACTCCACCAAAGTAGAAGAGAAGACCGGAGAAGACAAGAGAAGAGAATAAAAAAGAATAGAATAGAAGAGAGTAGAAGAGAAGAGAATATAATTTAAAAAAAGAATAGAATAGAAGAGAGTAGAAGAGAAGAGAATATAATAAAATAAAAAAAATCTCAGAGAAAAGACAAGAGACTGCATTCAGTCATTGACTCCTCCCTGTATAACAGACACTAAATATTTCATTCAATATTGAGCTGCAAATCAAGATATGGGACACCAGGAGTGGATTTAGGAGATGAGATCCGGGGCTAAGACCAGAGCACCCAGAGCCAGGGTCTACTGCAAACATGAGTATGAGTAGTAGTGATTTATTTTGGTCTTTATCAGAAATAATCCAAAAACATAACATAAAGAAATAGATCAAAAGGAAAACAAAAAATATTACATTTATATTATATTTAATATTTAATTATTACATTTTCAATCGCATGTCACTCAGTAACACTGCCCGAACTGAAATATCTTAATACGTTTCACTCTTAATCACAATTGTAATACATTGACAGATTCAGTCAGCAGCTGATTCAAGTCATTGTTTCGAAAAAAAATAATTTTTAAAATATTTTTAAATAGATTCAGGGATTTTTGTGAAAACATTCAGGGCTGAAACCCCAAAAGCCCCTCGCCCCCCTAGCTCCACCCCTGTGGGACACTAATTAATCATCATCTTAACAATGTTGAGCATTACACTGAGGGATTGTTAGCAGAGAGTTTACATTTGATCCATTGTGTAGTATTTGAGGGTGTTATAAAGTGTAGGCATTTACACACTAGTTAAAAGGGACTGTTGCACAATCACAGTACGGTAGTATAAACTTAAATAAAACTGAATAAAGCGCAGAAGGATGAAGTAGATCAGTCCAATACTGTGATCATGTATGTAAACTTACTGCAGTGTGAACAGACTGTATTTATATAGCTCCTGTCTAGTTTTCTGACCACTCAAAGCGCTTTATAGTGCTTTTCCACCGCCAAAGCTCCAGCCCGGAGCCTCAGAACGGGAGCCAGAGCAAGCACCAACTGTTTGCTGGTCTAAAACAAGAACCCATTGCGTCAGCGGACTGGGGGCGGCGCTAACGCTTATTAGCCGGCTAGCAGGGCTAACGTTTATTAGCCGGCTAGCGGGGTTAACGTTCATTAGCTGACTAGCATGGCATTTACAGAGGGTTAAAGATTTGTTCTTCTTCTTCTTCTTCTTCTTCGTTTCCGGCAGACTAGATGCCTTGCACCATTTTGCTGCCTCTCACTGGTGAATCATGGAAGTGCTTCAAAGGCGCTTGCTGGTTATGTTATATAGTGACGTAATCACGTGGCTCCTTGCCGGTGGAAAAGCAACAGGTTCGTAAGAGGTGCTTGGATTAGCTCCGAACCAGCACTGGCTCCAGCTCGGTGGAAAATGACATGCAGACCGGAGGAGCGGGGTTCAAACCTCTGATCTTATGAAATAGTGATCTACGTCCTGAGCCATAGCCGCACTAAATGTTAACCTGTCGTCAGTTGAGCAGGTAGGCGAAGTAAAAGCAACGTCAGCAGTCTGGAGATATTTTAGTATTAAGCCATGACGACAAAAGTAGAGCAGACTGCAAACTATGCTCTGCTTAAATGTCAAGAGGAGAGGTGTTAAAAATAACAGAAGCTCCTACTAACACTGCTCCTGATGACCAGCTGTTGTCAGTTATTTCGTTGTCGTCTTCTCAGCGTCCTGGAGCTGAAGTATGAGATTTCACATCAGCGCATCAGCAGCCTGTTGCAGGAACATTTCAGGGATGTAAATTCACAGCTGATATTTAGACTAGCAGTGTCAGCCTAATGTCTCTCATCAGTTTAACTGCACAGCGGATTGATGAGGATTTTACTCCCCAGAGAGCCATCCTCAAAGCAAAGCAGTTTCACAGTTCGGACACTAGCCAAGCCGTAACAGTCCTGTTTGATGATTGAGGTGGAGTTCCGGGACTACGCCAAAATCATGATGGAGGCCATGAGTGATGCTGGACTCTCTCATTGTGCTGCATGTCTCACACACCATCCAGCTGGCTGTTAACAAGGGTGTTTAGGCTTTAGGAGAAGTGTAGCTGATGCAGTGGCAGTCAGATGTGAAATAGGACCTTTTAAACATTTGGCCTTAGCGTACTCCCACGTGGAAGACACTCAGCACCTCCAGCACTTCACTGACACTGACATAATCAATTTACTTCATTAGTGAGTTGAAGGCAATATACTGGGATTCATTCTTCCAATATCAGACAAGCTTCTCTGTTATCAGCTATAAAGATGTTTTTTTTTCTCAAACAGGTCGAACAGCCGGTGATGCTGCAGCTGCAGAAGGCGTCTGGACGAGAGGCAGACAAGCAGGAGGGATCTGGGGGGAACCACCTGCCAGAAAGCTACACAAAGCCCAGGAGCAGCAGCAGTCTGGACAGTGTGTCTGATGAGACAGCAGATTAAGCATCAACAACACAGAGCGATGCAGCCATTCAGTTAGAGACACGTTGGAGACCACTGCAGGACTGGGGTGGGGGGGGGGGGGGGGGTTAACAAGGTGCAGATTCCCCCTCTGGCCCAGATGTCAGCATGCAGTGAAAGGATGTTTACCTCAGTGTCACATATTGTAGATGAAAACAGAAACAGGCTCACAGCTGATAGTACAGAGAAGCTTCTCTCCATCAAAAAGACGCTGACTCTTCACTTCTCTGAAAAAGGCTCAGTCCTCACAGACGGCACTAACATATAACGCATCATATCAGCTGTATGTTGTGTGAATGTGTTCCAGATTACATTAAAGTGAAATGTGTGGCAGTGCCATGTTTGTTGTATATTTAATGTGTTACAGTCAGAAAGTGAAGAACATCTGATGAAATGAATACAAAATGATAAAATGACAAAATGACAAAATGAATACAAAATGATAAACCATGAATGATCACAACAGTATGTTAAATAGCCAAACTTGAGTGAATAGTAAGTGAGGTGGTTAAGAGGAGAAGAAAACATGAAATAAGAGATGGACTAGAAATGACAAGAAGATAAAAAAGGAAAGAAAATATTATTAAAGAGGAATAAGAGCAAGAAAAGGAGAGAAGCAGATTAAAATACAGCGAGAGAAGAGAGGAAAAAGAATGGAGAGGGGAAGCAAAGCAAGAAAAGCCAGAAAAAAAGAGACAAAAGTAGATGAAGATGAGTGGAAGAATGAAGTTAAATGAAAATGAGAGGAGAGAAGACTGGAGAGGGGATCATGAACTGTCACATGAACAGACAAGTCAACAAGAAGTAAATCAGACCCCCCACCGTGTACGAGTCCATCTTAATGTTATTAAAAAAACAAAACCTAAACATGATCCTTACTGAGTGAGAAAGAGATCAACTGCCAGAGAAAGCATGTCTTTACTGTCTTAGTGTGCCATCTAGTGTTTGAGCAGAGTAACTGCTTTATCTGGTGTATTTAGTCCTCTGAGACAGTAAACTGGTTATTTTCTGGTGTATTTAGTCCTCTGAGACAGTAAACTGAATATTTTCTGGTGTATTTAGTCCTCTGAGACAGTAAACTGAATATTTTTGGGTCATGGATAAAACAAGACATTACAGAACATCATTTTGGGCTTCAAGAACAGTCAGAGTGACATTTCTCACTTTATGGACCAAACAACTGATCAATTAATTGAGAAAATAATCAACTCAGATTAACTGATAATGAAAACCGCAGCAATAGTTGCAGCCCTAAATTTGCTTCATGTTATAGGAAACTGTCTCCTCTCAGTCACCAAGACAACTAGACCAGTGTGTTCCTCATGAGATTACCTGATCTGCTGACCTGAACAATGTGTAGCCAGATCAGTATGTCATGTTCAAAACCAATACTTCTTTCTTTTTAAGAATCATGACCAAGATATAAAGCGACATTTTTACAGCTGTTGAAGCTCTCTGCTGGAAAAAATATGAAATGAAGACTCTGTTTGTAGATACTTTTTGGCCAAAAGGGTAAACAAACTGTACTGAATGATATAGCACCTCTCAAGCCTTTTGACCACTCAATGTGCTTTTACACTACAAGCCACATCCACACACACACTTTGGGGTCCAGTATTTTGAACACTTCAACATGTGGACTGGAGGGAGGGGGGGAGGGGGGGGGCGGCTATAAGCAGTCAGCTAATATCAGCTAAGATATTATGGCCAGTACATTTCTGATTTATAATGTAGTCGTTGATTCCTAAAATAACAGCCGGAGAGATGTGACTGATGATTGATTCAAAAGCATAAATAAAATGTTAAAAAATTAGCCTTCAGAATTGAAGCAGCACCTGACTCTAGAGGCACACAGAACCATCTACTGGATTATAATGCAGGAACATATAACTATAAACTCAAAATGCAAACAGAACTTGAACCCACATCAAACTGCAGTCCATATATGAAGAGTCTGTCCTCAGACTGACATCCTCAATCCAGAATACCAACTGTTACCATCTGGTAAACTTTACAGGAACCCCATATGCAAGTTTAACAGATTTAAATATTCATTCATCCCTACTTCCATTAGAATAATAAATAAGACTCTGTAAACAGTGTGAGGTATGCATTGCTGTCATGTTGATGCTGCTATGGTTGGTGTAATCCCCTGTGGGAATGTGCAATATGTGTACCTATTATATCCATGTATTTATTGAGTCAACAGGCAGCATTATATAATTTATTGTTGCGCAAATGTGCAACTTTACTTTTATTTTCTTTGTTCTTTTAACTATGGCGGCAGCGGTCTCAGCACTTAGAGCCCAAGACAAATTTCCCTTCGGGGACAAAGGGACAAACCTGAATTGATTCAGTTATTAGAGCTTTCAGAGCTACATCAGCTCTCACACAGAGTTCAGCTGAGTCACGATAATTATGAAGTCAAACTGTACTATCGTTTTAGTCTTGGTGCTGTCAGTTTAGCAGCTAATAGAAACAACCTACCGTCCTGTCCTATGTGAAGTCTGCAGCTTCCTCTTTCAGTCTGATTCCACTCTGTCTCCCTCTCTGTCTCTCTCTCGGTTTGTGTTCAGTGCTGAAGACAATCTGGTGAAGAAGCTTCCAGCAGAGGAACCCTGAGTAAGAACATGGAAATAGGCTAGAAAAAAAGTCTTAAAAACCCCATTACATATCATTTCTCTAATCCTAGAAATACATTTAAAACAGGTCCATTAACAGTTATCTGTTGTTGGTAGATTTTCATTCTGTTTACCAATAAGAAAAAAAACCTTTAACTTCAGTTTAATCACCTTAACGTTTAGTTACATTAAAATATATATAGTATGAGTATGTTTGAATTAACTAGGGCTGCAAGTAACAATTAACAATGAACATAAAGATTTGCTAGTTAGTTAGCATAATTAATTTTGCCAGACTGGTAGATAAACGGCTACCGGCTGACCTCGGCGGTAAACTATAACGACTGACCTCGACATTAACCTAACGGTTGACCTCAACGGTAACTTACCGGCTGACCTCAATGGTAACGATAACGGCTGACCTCGACGGTAACTATACCGGCTGACCTCAACGGTAATGATAATGGCTGACCTCAACAGTAACTAAAAAGGCTGACCTCAATGCAGTAACTATAACGGCTGACCTCAACGGTAACTATAACAATAAGTACCAGACTACTTTAGGAGAAACTTTTGGAGCAACGGTCCCTTAGCCCTTTGACCCTTCGCTAAGCCCCGCTCCCTTAGTTACTGTTGCTATGTCTGTCAAGCTTTCGCTCCTACCATAAGAAATATGGAGTTTTCAGTGATATCAATAAGAGATATTCTAAAGGAAATTACAACACATTTCTGGGAACACTTTACATTAAAATATATATAGTATGAGTATGTTTGAATTAACTAGGGCTGCAAGTAACAATTAACAGTTAACATAAAGGTTTGCTAGTTAGTTAGCATCATTAATTTTGCCAGACTGGTAGATAAACGGCTACCGGCTGACCTCAACAGTAACTATACCGGCTGACCTCAACGGTAACTTACCGGCTGACCTCAATGGTAACGATAACGGCTGACCTCGACGGTAACTATCCCGGCTGACCTCGACGGTAACTATCCCGGCTGACCTCGACGGTAACTTAAGGCTTGACTTCAACAGTAACTATAACGGCTGACCTCAACGGTAACTATAACAATAAGTACCAGACTACTTTAGGAGAAACTTTTGGAGCAACTGTCCCTTAGCCCTTTGACCCTTCGCTAAGCCCCGCCCCCCTTAGTTACTGTTGCTATGTCTGTCAAGCTTTCGCTCCTACCATAAGAAATATGGAGTTTTCAGTGATATCAATAAGAGATATTCCAAAGGAAATTACAACAGATTTCTGGAAAAACTGTTTGGTGATATCAAAGAGAAGCTGACAGAAGGCTCTTCAGTATGCATTTGAGAGATACATCCACAATATCATCTGCTGGTGGAGTATAAATGTTTGTTGTTGTTCTGATCTCACTCAGGTAGATCAAATAAACAAACAACAACAACTACCCGACATAAATATTTTCCCACATAGTCACCGGATACCAGCGGAGATAGCCAGACCATCGGGGCCTCCGTGGATGATCATACCGAGTGGCAGGCGGCGGAGCCGGCGGAGGGAGCGCAAGCAGAAGCGGGGCTGCCGGGGCGGCGCTCTTGCTCGACTAAAGAGGAATCCCAGGAGACCACCAGCTTCTTCCTTAACAACAAAATGGATGAACTATGACTTCACTTATCAACACGGTCACTGTCCAGGAGAGTTGTGTGATGATAATCACTGACACCTGGCTACACTCGGGAGTCCCAGACGCAGCTATCGAGCTAGCGGGCCGCGGCTAGCTAACCACCGCGGAGACAGGAACAGTGACTCCGGTAAGACCCACGGGAGGGGGCTGTGTGTTTACACTAAGAACAGCTGGTGTACAAACACTGCCATTACTGAAAGACACTGCTCTCCAGACTTAAAGCTCTTGGCAGTCAAATGCAGACCCCACTATCTGCCTATCTATCTTACCTTGGAACAAACGTAGGTGTTTTTATTAATCTTTGCCGGATTCAGCTGTTCCCGTGGTCTTCCACACTGTTTAATCCACGTGTGGCATCTCTCTTCTTGGGGCTTGGAGAAGGGGAAAACACCACATTCGACACTTTGTGAATATCCTGTATGCGCTCAGCTTCGACATATCCAGTCTATGGGCATATCAGCGACTACTGAAAGCTTGACAGACCTCTCGTTGCTACACACGGTTGCTAACGTAGTATTGGACAGATGCTATTTAGGGGAGGGGCTTAGTGAAGGGTTTGCCCCGCCCACGGCCGTAGCCAATGAGATTGAGGTCACTGTTGCCCTTAGTAACAGCAACTCACAAAACTATCTCAACTCAAGGTCCACTCACTGGCTTCTTCTGAGCATTTTGACCATTTTACACGGTTTTCTTCATCAGTTTGGGTTCCTTCTTGCTGTGAATCTCTTCCCATCTATCCTGAGAGTCCTGTATTGAACCTCACTTTCTTGACAAAAAAACCCCATGGGAAGACAGTCACAAATCAAGCTCAACTCAGCTTGTTCTAGACCTTTTGACCATATTCTCATGGTCTTCATTCCAAAAAAATAAAAATAATCTACTAACAGCTTGGATTTACTTTTATTCTTAATACTATAAAGATGTATCAATGACAACTTTCCCTTAATAGCTTTTTTTTACATTCTGTATGAAGTGACACTTAATTACTAATTACTAGTCCAACCAATAGGCTATCTAGATATCACATTTTAATTGGTCCTATATTTTAAAAGGAAATGAATAGTTTTAAGAACAATTCTGCAATTTTTTCTATCACATTTTAGTGGTAACCAAATTCCTCAAGAGCAAATCAGATGAAACTTATGGCTGATTTTGGAAAATCTACCCAGAAAGTTTATCCTTGTTATTGAATATCTTCCTTTTTCAGCAGCCAAACAGATATGTAATAATAATAATATCATATAAACATAATCACACATTAAATATTATACAAGTGTTTTAATTTCAAAATTCGATCAACTCTAACAACACGACCAGAGAAACAAAAAAATAAATGTAGTTGTTCAATAAAATAATGAATAGGCATTATTATTATCATTAATAGGCAAACTCTGATGGATGGCATTCTGTTCATGGTTTATTTTATAGTAATAAGAAACACACATATAAACACACACCACATCCTCTAATCCAGTTTATTTTCCTCAGCAGAAAATGGAACACGATAAAATTAAGGAGAAATAGGACAGAATTATGTTCTTGCTTTTTTATACATATAACTAAATATGCCACTCTATGCTAGGGTGTAAGTAACTCAAACTGATATAAGGTTAAATAATTTTTTCTTTAAAAGGTACAGAAAGATATTCCATTACTTCAATTTCTCATTAGCACTCAAAAAGGAACAGGATTTCTTTTTTTTTCTCTCAAAATATCAAAATAAGAACCAGCCGAGACATTGCTCCAGACTCCCTTTATCCTTCGCTGTGTTCTCATTGGAGAAGATGGGAGGTGGGAGGCGGTGAAGGGGGGGGGAAACAATAACTTGTGCATGAGGATTAGCATAGTTCAGTGGTGTCTGATTAAAAGTGCACTCCACCTGAATCAACCTTTCTGTAGTTATTTTGCAAAATAATACAATTTAAAAAAGACACTTCCTGTTTTTCCTGTGATTTAAGGAAACCTTCAGCTTAGTTCACCAGATGGGAAAAACAATAATATACAATTCAGCATCATTAAATTACATTTCCAGTAATGCTGAATTTTATAGATTCCCAAACTTGTATTAAACTATTCACAACTCATTTTTAACGCACCTACATTGTGTGCTAAAATGCCCAAATAAAGAAAATAAAACGTTTTTCAGCTTTTTGCAACGTCACAAACAAAAAGTTAATTTTGGTGGAATACCACTTTTAGGAGTAGAAGGAAGAGAGGTGTGTAACTGAACAATATGCACAGCACAAAGTCCAAGCAGTCAGACTGTGTAGGCTGATTAAGAGCAAGATCTGAAACAATGTCAAACAATGACAAAACAAAACAAAAGAACTAATGAGGAAAAAGGGAAAAACCACTCAATTTGAGAATTCACATGTTATTACTGCAGCCAAAAGCAGCTGAGGCATCGTGAGACGCTGGAGAGCTGCGACAGTTTCAATCTGTGTTGTCAACAAGAAAATATATATTCCTACTGTGAAAACTCCAAAAACAAGTCAGTTACCTGCAGAGATGACACGTTGAGAGTGCAGCCACATCCAAACACTTCATATTTAGATGATGGCTGCTTTTATTTCACTAACATTGTTTTTATTAAAGTTAACCAGCTTTTGTTTCATTTCTCAGCCTGAAACGACCTCACAGATTCAAACTGTGGAACCCACCTGTTCTCTAAAGATTAATGACACCCTGGGCAACAATCAATGTAAAATAAAATTTAAAAAAAATCAAAAAGAAATTATATAATATTTAAAAAGGTATTATGTTCCAAACAGATATCCCAAATCTGAAGAAAAAAAAAAAAAGACACCTAATTCTACCCCCACAAAACACAAAATAAGAAATAAATTATATATCTATTTAAAGGGTAGTAGGTCATTTAGGTACTCTTGACTGATCGACTCTGGAGATACTCAGTGATGAACTTGGGGTGTTTGTTTTTCCTTAAGTGAATACGCTGCGTTTTGGCCAACAACTCTTCATCTGAATACAAAAATTCAGTCGTATTCCCCTCAATGTATCAAGAACAACAGTACCACTCAGTATATTGAAAAGGGGGGGAGGGGAGAGAGAGAGGGAGAAGAGGATCTGCTACACAGAGGATTTATCTGAGTGACTCTAGTCCATTAGTGTGGAGTTTTCATTTCCTTTTTTCAATATTTATTTGTATTTTTCTTTCTTTTTTTTTTTCGTCAACAGTCCGTGTGAGCAGAGGCAGGGATTGGCTGTATTGTCCTCCATGATACCGTGGTTAAGCAGTAAAAACAGAGCTGATCACCATGACGGCCACACAGGGAGGGGGGGGAGAGAAAAAAATAAAAATAAATCAAACCATGACAGCATCCTTGGACTGCCTCACATCATCAACCCTGCGCAAATACACTGTCGCTGGTACCATGAACGCATCATGGACCTGAACGTTGGTAAAAAAAAAAAAAAAAAAGAAGAAGAAAGAAAAGAGGAAGGCGAGGTTACAGGTTTGATACTCCAACCCCCTTTGATGACAACCTGAGGAGCGGTCGTGGGATAGAGCTGGACCCCTCATCCGCGACCGAGAAAAATGAAGGAAAATAAAAACCAAAAGCTTGCTGTCGAATGAAAATCCAAACAGATCAGTTCAGCCCGAACGCTACAACAGTCCATCTTCTGTCATTTCCTGTACTGACAAAAAAAAAAAAAAAAAAGTAAAGAAAAGAAAAGGAGCGTGAGCAGAGAGGAGGAAAACCGTGGCGAGATACTGTGGAACTGTGCACAATGTACGACTGACTGGATCTGGATCTGGATCTGGGGGGGGGGGGGGGCGTCCTTCCTCTCCTCTCCTCTGAAGACTTGGGTGTGGGTGAAGAGGGGGGGTGGGGGGGGGGGGTGAGTGGGGTGGGGTTAAGGCTGTGTGTGTGAACATGCGATACTTGAACGTGGCTCCGCAGGAAGAGCCACCAGACCCCCCCCCCCCCCCCCCTTCCCTCCCCCTTGCTTTTGTCGCCCCCCCTCCCCCGAGCGGCCCTCGTCCAGAGCGGAGTCCAAATAGACGCTCCGGGCCGGGAAACGGGGGGCAGCGTCAAGCTCAGATCCAAAAGAAAATCACCCGGTCAGATGCTGGATGTTGCAACCATGCTCCCCCTCCCTCCCCTCCCCCTTATTCTCCTCCACCTCTTCTTTCCTCCCCTCTCCCCTCCCTCCCCACCTCCCCCCAACCCATCAACCCATTTGTCATTTCCTCCTAGCTCTCCCTCCACCACCACCACCTCCTCCTCCTCCACCTCCTCTTCCTCTTCCTCTTCTTCTTCTTTGTAAGCGCCTCATCTCTTAATTGGATGGCTGGTCACGGCGTTGGCCAATCAGGAGCACTCCTCCCCGATGCGTTGGCACGAGCGGCCCACCTTGCGGTCCAGCTTCACCATCTTGAGGACGGCCTCCTCGCGCCCACGGCCCAGATGGTCGAACAGACAGTCGTGCTGCTCGGGGAGACGGTGGAGCATGCAGAATACGTAGCCTGGGAGGGAAACCAAAAAAAACACAGAGCGGTGAGGGAAGAAGTGACCCCGTTAAATGTTTAGCTGCTAAGACAACATCCCATAATACATCCTATACAACTGAATGTACGTCTCTAGCTGATCTGCACTGCTTTCCTCTTTCATCATGCATTAAAAAATACATGTATTATTTTTGATGTGTTAAAATTTGATGTGTTTTTATTGAATTACACGCAGCTCAGAGCTTCAATCTTTATACCGTTGGAGCTCCGTGAGTCATGAAATGTCTTAAAGCTGAACTAGTAATAGTGTGTAAAGTAAGGATGTAAATGTCAAAAATATTTACTACATATTAAAAGTATTTAGAAATGCAGAAAAGATTAAATTATAGAAAAACTTAGCTGGATAACTGGCTCTCTGTTATTTATAGATGTGAGGATTTTTATCAACATTTTTTGGTAATAGTATTTGTAAAAACTTTCACATAATAAAAATTCCTTCTTTACTTATAAGGTAATGTATCTATTTTTATTTTAAAAAGGTTAGCATGTTGAACATCCAGCATTTTTCTCCCTGTTAAAGCCCTGTCTAATCCTTACTTATTATTTTTGTTTTATTTTACTTTGTTAATGTATTCATTTATTCATTTTTGGTACATTTTCTTTCTTTTCTGCTTTTGAGGGTCGTGGTGGGTTGGTGGGTAGTTGAGGTGGGTGGGTGGGTGGGGTATCGGAGTGAGTTGGTGTTCTGTTTCTCTTTCACTTTTCATGGGGGAAAAATATAAAACTACTGGAACATATAGTGGTTTCTAACAAAGAATTTTTTATATAGTTTTTGAATCCTTCTTGTGTGGAGATAGATACTTCAGACATGCTATAAACACATGTGTCTCAGTATTTTGATGGTTAGCTTTACTTGGGTTGGGTGGAGCATTAGTGGGTTTTTGCTATATATAAACAAATCAACTCTGAAACTGTGAACTGCACTTATCTCAGTCTGATGTCAGCAGTGGTTTGTGTTGGTTTACTTTTACAGTCTAACAGTCAAACACATTTTCAACCACAGCTAGGCGCCGAATCAGTAAAATTAGAAGTGTGTGTGTGTGTGTGTGTGTGTGTGTGTGTGTGTGTGTGTGTGTGTGTGTGTGTGTGTGTGTGTGTGTGTGTGTGTGTGTGTGTGTATGCTGCCCCTTTTAGTAGCGATGACACATGACTTAGAGCTCCAGTGCATCGTGGTACATTACAGTCCATGTTTTTTAGGACTATAAATGTAGGATGTGTTCACCTACATAATAATAGAGTCTGACTCCTGCCATCAATCCAGATCATGTCCTGTTTTTACTCCTTTGATTGCATAAAAATGACATGTTCACATATTTAAACCCATCATAAAACATTAATAACTTTGATTTACTTGTAAGAACAGTCACTTACATTTTAAAGTCAATTCAAATCTTGTTCTTTTATGTATTTATTTGCTTTCTTCAGCAGCTGACTTTGTTTTTTGACATATTTGTTGAACCACAGGCTCAGTGAAATGAGCTGTGGTGGTGTTCAGGTGAAAGTGTGTGTGTGTGTGTGTGTGTGTGCTCTTTTTGCTCGTTGAAAGCCACAGTGATGTGTGGGTACTGACCACAGCGACAGGAGCCTAGTTCCTGCTGTACCAGCTCTAGTTTGGTTTGGCAGCGATAGCAGCGCCGACGGTTTTTCTGCTTGGGCGTCCCGCGAGCCTCCTCGCTGCTCCCCTCCTGCTCTTCTGTGCGTGGCCGTTTCTCTGGCGTCGCCTCGCTCTCTGAGCCTGAGGCTGCAAAATAAAAAAAGAGAGAGAAAAAGGAAGTGTCAGGGTTTGAGAGAGTGTTGCGCTCAAAGTGGGGCAGAGTGACGGGCAGGAAGAAGAGGCTGACTGTACCTGATTCTCGTGGACGTTTTGTGGGTGTGCAGAGTGTGCCTTGGGCTGTTTCTGTGCACGATGCGCCTGCAGATAGAAGAAGAGACGTGAGAGATAGGATGTGAAACTTCCAGTGCAACAAACCACATTTTAATCAATTAATGTGGCACAAACTCCAATAAACATACAGTTGGTAGTTTAGTGCTATTGAACGGTATCTTCCAGTGACAGATGTGAACAGTTGGTATTGAAGAGTCGCTGAAATATGAACTTATCTCTTGAAACCTGGACAAATAAAACCCTGAGTGAGTATCTGCTCCAACCGTAAGGAACTCTCTTCCTCTTGGTTTATGACCTGCAGCCACTGTAGAAACCAGGCGGGGAGTTCTGGTCCTCTGAAATGAGGCCAACGCGGAAGTAACTTAGAACTGCATTCTATCACAAGGCCACCAGGGGGCGACCATTTTGGTGAAAAACCTCTGCCTCATGCCCATATAAGTAGAATCCGTGGTTTTATTTTTCCCAGCATGCACCTGAAATTTTCAAGATGGCGCTGCCTAGATTAGAAACTATTGGCTTCCGAGCAGCAGTCCACAAACCAATGGGTGACGTCACGGATGTTACGTCCATTTCTTTTATACAGTCTATGGTAGAAACACACGTGTATAAATCGACTTTTCTCTCACCTTTAAATGTGTTAGTGCTTGTTTCCATTGTGCGTTTCCTTTTGAAAGTCCTCTATTTGTTTTGCTTTTATATTTTTATGATCTTTTATGTTTTAATCTGGTCTTTATTGTTTTTCTTGCTTCTGCCTCACTGAATTTAAGTTTTTATTGCTTTAGTTTTAATGTGTGCATTTCAAGTTTTATTCCTGTGAGACAATTTTGTAGTATTTTTAGTGATGTCAACACCTCCTACTACTGGAACTCTCCACTTTAATAGATCACTATTATGTCGTCCCACATTAATGATTTTAGCAAAAACAAACAGAGAAATAGTCTGCCAGCAGGATAAGAGTCCATTTCTTTCCACAGCACTTTGTCTTTTTCAGAAAGTTCAATGAAATGAGCGTCAATACCTAAAACAATAGATGACAGATGCCTCCACTGTTGTGTGGACAGACGGACGTTTCAACAACGCTCTTTGAACATGAAACTAACTGACTTACTTTCTCCACTGGTTTTTAATAAAGTTGCTATTTTAAAACTCCATTAATAGTCTGACTTCATATCCAAATGTGTTACATATACAGTTTTCATCAGTTCTGAACGTCCAGTATGTTCAGTCTCTATTGTACCTCTTGTTCTGTACGTGTGTTCCAGTTCTCCCAGTATCATCACTGTGAACTGGTGCACTGCTACTGTTGCTGTTACTGATTGATAACTGTGTTTCTAAAAAAAGTGGAGAACGCTGCTCGGCCTCAGTTCAACCTTCAAGACTTCATGCTACTCTTAACTATGAAGAAATACTGCTGATGTAGTCTGAAGCTCAGCGATTTTTGGGTGAATTTTGCTTCTTTGGTCATTTCAGGTGAAGATTCAGCCCCTCTGCTCTGTGACTAAATCCAGTCAGAGCTTTACCTCCTCTGTTTGTCCTGCTCTCTCTCTCTCTCTCCCCCCCTTTCTGTACTTACTCACTGAAGTTAAAGATGACAATTCATCAGCAGTTTGTAACCGCTTGCCAGTGTCGTATTTATCAAGTCTGTATATAGAACACATCTTTTACTCCAGAGTCAAGGCTCGTCCACACCAAGAACTATAACTATAAATATATAGTTTTAAAAAATCGGTCCAACTCCAGTGGATGATGGAGTCCACAACAATAACTACAACATCGACAGCGGAGAACGATATCGTCGGATCACTTTCAGAGCGATTTGATGAACGATAGAAACGCTGACAGCCAATCAAAATCCTTTCCATAAACCATACAGCACAACAAAATCTGCATCCAGTAAAACTTCATTCTTTATATAATTATATTCATTTACTTTAATGCAGCTTTGCTCCTCTCTCATCATGGAATGATGCGCTGTAGATTGGAGCAGAATGACACCCAGAGGTGATTTGTTATACAGTTATTATACAAAATTATTGATGGTACAAAGATGCTGAAACTTTGTTTGTATTGTAGTGTGAAAAAAATGTTGTTAGCAAATCTTTTAGACTTCAGATCAGTGCTCGGACTGTATGCCACAGCTCAATAACAGCTTCAGTCTGCTGCTGTCTAACAGTAGGGCTCGGCAATATATCCATATTGTACCAATATCGTAATAAAGGCCCATTTATGCTCAACGTTAAATACGGACGGAGCCTACTGTCCGTTCATTTCCTCCGTATTTCTGCACGTTTCTATAAAGCTTACGGATACGGACCATATGGAGCAGTACCACCTGAAACCATGGGGGGGCAGTGTTGCTGTCACTACTCGATACGTAGCTCTAGTGAGACACGAAGAAGAAATAACAATGGAGGAACTTTTTGAGGAAAGGTTTTGTGAGTTGGTTAGAAACTTTAAACATATGGTTTTTGTCTTTTATGCAAGAGGAACATTATCAATATCTCCTCCACAGTCGCCATGTTTGTTTTTGACTCAGTGCTGCCCCCTGGTGGATGTATTGGTTACCATCCATGCCAACGTAAAGGACTCATGGAAGTATGTGAGCAGTGACGGTAACATCATTTGAAAAGGACTTATACATTTTTGTACGTCCGTTGAGCATAAATGGGCCTTTAGAGACTAGATATCGATATAGAATTATGGATATCATCATATTGTGATATTGTCATGACTTCTCCTGGTTTTAAAAGCTGCTTTATAGTAAAATGTAACTTTCTGATTGTACCAGACTGTTCCAGCTGTTCTATTATTTGACTTTACCCACATTACTGATGATGAAATTTCTGTCTCACTGTGTAAATATTGTGTGAAAGCATCCCTACAACATCGATATTGAGGTATTTGGTTAGAAGTATTATGAAATCTGATGTTTTCCATATTGCCCAGCCCTCGTCTACAGGGGCTTATCGTTCTTAGTGTGGACGGCCTTTTAATATCAGCATATATCTAAAACTTTATCTTAACCTTTGCAAACTTTCTTCGCTCTGTGTTTTTCATCAAAGCACAAACTGGCATATTTTGGTTGTTTTTGATTCCCGATTCATATGGATATGATAAAAAAATAAAAATAAATAAGTAAAGAGCGTGTGTGAAAGCGTCGGTCGACTCGTCTTACCTTCCCTCGTGCTGGGAAACGTGGGCGAGGGCTCTTCGGTTGACGGCTGCTCGGAGCTGGAGGGCGGCGACGACAATAGAGACTGGCTACTGCTACTGCTCGTCTCGCTACTGAAGACAGGTGATTGGCTACTCCCAGTGCTTTGGATAGGCTTGGAGGTGCAGTCCTCCCCCGGCTGCTTCTTCTCAATGTCTGTGGTCAAGAAGAGTGAGATAGCGAGGAGAGAGAGAGAGAGAGAGATGGAAAAATGGGACAGAGAGAGAGAGAGAGAGAGAGAAACAGAGAGAGAGAGAGAGAGAGAGAGAGAGAGAGAGAGAGAGAGAGAGAGAGAGAGAGAGAGAGAGAGAGAGAGAGAGAGAGAGAGAGAGACAGAGACAGAGACAGAGAGAGAGAGAGAGAGAGAGAGAGAGAGAGAAGGAGGAGGAAAAGAGACGACACAGAAACATCAGAGTCAAATCATTCAAATATGGACTTTGGGAGCAGGTAGAAGATATAAGATCTACTGCCTCCCGTCACTGTGGCTATAATAACAGCTTTTATGCAGCTTGTGCACATGTGTAGAAAACTGTATATTTTATCTTCCAGGGAGTATAACATGATATTTATACATCATCATAAAGCTGCATCCTGAAATATGTTTATGTCAAAATATGAAAGTCTTTTTATATGAGCAGCAGCAGCGTAGTGACAATCAATCAATCAATCAGTATTTATTTGTAAAGCACTTTTCATGCTTAGTAATATTACACAAAGAGCTTTAGATAGTAAACACTAAACAAGATATAAAGAATGACTCAATAAACTGAGGAAACTGAGGAAACGCTGTCATAACTCTCATGAATCTGCAGAGGTTTGGTAGGATAAAAATGTCAAAATTCAGAATACCCAAAGAAAATAACATAAAATATTTAATAAAAAATATAATAAATAAATAAGAAATAAAGTCACTATAAGATAAAGTGGGTAAAAGCAGAAATGTGAGGTGGGGTATTAAAAGGAAAATAAAGATAAGAAGAAAATAAAATAATAAAAAATCTAAAGAGGAAATGTGTTAACTAGAGACCCCCTCGCCTCTTATTTTTAAAGAACAGTTTCACTCATTTTTCACTGTGTAATAGAAGTATATATATTTATATATTCTCACTTTAAACCTGAGCAATAACAATCTCAACTCAGGTATATTATCACTCAACATCAATGTTACTTATTTACTTTTGTACATAATGTTACTATTATTTTACACTATTGATTTTATTGCTTTTGTTGTTCTTTAATCTTTTTATTGATGGACTAATAAAGGATGATCTTATCTTAACACAATAATCATGTGTCTAATGAATACTGACAGATGTTTTTCTTCCAGACATTGTATTTAACAGCTGATCTGAAGCCGATATGTTTCATAGTTACTGACTGCTGGTGTCAAATGTCCTCTTTTTGTTTGGATCCGTCCGCTGCAGCTGGACAGGAAGACGCTATTTGTTATAACTAAAGAGACAAACCGTGTAAGTTATACGCTTTATTTACTGAATATGATCTTCAGATTCACTTTTAACCGAGGACCGTGGATTCATCTCTGACATAATCAGTCTACCTGCTCTGTGTGTGCCCTTCACTGACATCACGTTAAAAAGGACTTCTGACTGTTTTGTAGCATAAAAACTTTCAGCCAGTACAGCTGAGAACACAAACTCTTCTTTGTTGGTGCATTAAAGGATCAATCCGTACTCTCATTAACCTCACAGACAATTAGCTGACTCATTTGATTGAAGAAAAGGGATGTATTGATTTAGCCTATTGTTGTATTTATCGATGCTGTTGATGATGTGTTTTATCATTAGAGTAACTTTTAAAGCAAAAAAATCTAAAAACTAGAGCCACAGTCAAATAATGAGTTAGTTGATTGACAGGAAATTAATTAGCAACTATTCTGATAATCAAATTATTGTTTGAGTTTGTTTTTTAAGGCAAAAATGCTGAAATTTCAGGTTCTCAGACATGATGATGTAATACTTTTCTTTGTCCTACATGAAGGTACAGTGAATATCTAATAATAATATAATAATAATAATAATAATAATAATAATAATAATAATAATAATATGATCTAATACTCATTTAAAAAGGGCAACTATCTAACTTTTTAGAAACAAAATTCACTGATTGATCATGAAAATAATTTGTAGACAAACAGATGATGAACATAAACTCTCTGATAGAAACGTCACTAGTTTTACCTTCTTAAAATATGAATATTTGCTGATAGTCTGATTATAGAAAAGAATATTTGGATTTTGGAGCGTTGGTCAGACAAAACGTTCACTTTGAAAATATTCTCTTTTTCACCATTTTCTGACATTTCATAAACTAAGTAATCGATCTACTATGTGATTAAGTAATAAGCGGATTCATTGATAACCTAAATGATAGTTATTTGGATTAGCAGTGCTGTTGAGCATCTTATTTTGAAGGTTTAGATGACTTTATAACTTCACTGTGCTGAACTGAAACCTGACACACGAGGAGAAAGACACGCTCCTCTCTGATGACTCTGCTGCACTCAGACCTCTTTACATAATTATAATCTCAGACTTTATCGATCCTCCATGATGTTGTCTTCACTTTTTTTTTTTCCTCTCTCTGGGGAGGTTGAGAGAGGTCAGCCTCGATTTGAGTCTCTCCTCCACATGTGGGCTAACCCACTTCTGCTCTGCTTTGGTACTCGTGTGTATTGAGTCTATTCTGAGCCTCTGTGGTGCTCCAACTCAACGCGGGGGCCCTGAGGTCCTCGCTGTCTGCCATATCCTCGCTGGTTGCCATGGACACCGACGGGGCTGCAGCTCACCTTCAACCCATCCTCTCCCAAACCAGACCAGAGGAGTCATTGAGGAAAACTTGATGCATACTGTGACATTTTTTTTTCTTTATGTAGGAATTTGTCACATTGCAGGAAATTAAAGCTTCTAAATTTAAAAGTATTTCAAAGTAAAATGCTGAATGTGTGACTCTATTAAATCAGCTGATTCTGCCCTTAAAACACAACTAATGCAACTTTATGGTTATATAGACACACACTAGGACTATATACTGGCTGTATCACGTTGAGAGTGTGAGGCTGTTTACTCATCCCTCCATTTTCCTCCAATGACTTATTAGCATTGTTAGCATTCCTCAGTGAAATCAGCAGGCACACCTAGCCTCGAGCTGCTGCTAGCTGAGCCGCTGTCTGTCAGGGAGAACGGCTCCGAGTGCCAAGAAACTACTTCACGGTTTAAAAAAACAAAAACAAACGTGGAGCCATTTTCCTCACGTTTACAATGTGACACGTGAACAGCTGAGTAACCTTCAGGAGACTCACACAGAGAGACCGGAGACATGTGATCGTCAAACATGCATTTCTTTGACTTTTATTAATATTATTGTGTGTGATATTCTTTTAATTCTATTTAGTTTAAATGATGTCTGAAGCACCTTTTAATGAAATAAAGTTAAATCTCTCTGTTTTTCCAGATGTGTTTAGAAAGCATCTGTACTTTAACCCTCCTGTTGTGTTCCAGTCAAGGAAGGGAGGGAGGGAGGAAGGAAAGAAGAAGGAAGAAGGGAGGAAGGAAGGGAGGAAGGCAGGAAAGAAGAAGGAAGAAGGGAGGAAGGAAGGAAGGAAGGAAGGGAGGGAGGGAAGGAAGGAAGGAAGGAAGGAAAGGAGGGAAGGAAGGTAAGAAGGAAGGAAGAAGCGAGGGAAGGAAGGTAAGAAGGAAGGAAGAAGCGAGGGAGGGAAGGAAGGAAGGAAGGAAAGGAGGGAGGGAGGGAAGGAAGGAAGGAAGGAAGGAATCAAGGAAGGAAAGGAGGGAAGGAAGGTAAGAAGGAAGGAAGAAGGAAGGAAGGAAGGCAGGAAAGAAGAAGGAAGAAGGGAGGAAGGAAGGAAGGAAGGAAGGAAGGAAAGGAGGGAGGGAAAGGAGGGAGGAAGGAAGGGAGGAAGAAGGAAGGAAAGGAGGGAAGGAAGGTAGGAAGGAAGGAAGGAAGGAAGGAAGGAAGGAAGAAGGGAGGAAGAAGGGAGGAAGGAAGGAAGGAAGGAAGGAAGGAAGGAAGGAAGGAAAGGAGGAAGGAGGGACGGAAGGTAGGAAGGAAGGAAGGAAGGGTCAAAACAGATGGGTCAATTTGACCCGGGAGCATAACAGGAGGGTTAAAAGGTAAACTACTGGGAGGTAAATGATGTACAAACTTGATCAAATCATTTAAAGTTCAATTCCCAGGTCTTAAAAAACTGGTACGCCTCAAATGTGTCAGTTCATTTTTTTTAGAATAGAAGAAGGAAACCAATGATAACGCAGCGCCTCTTCCCAAAGTGAGAATGAGGAACAGGACACCGCCTCTCCAAATACAGCCGGCGGTTTAAAAACAGCGAGTATTTACAATCCTTTTAAAATGATGTCGTGACAAGTCTGACTTCAGCTGCACAGTGAATTTATGAGAGGGGGGAGAGAAAGAAAAAAAAAAGAAAAAAAGTACAGGCCGTAAAAAAACAAACATATGGTTATGATGACAGCTCTGCTAAAAGTGGAAATAGTTTTTATTACTAAGATTTAAACTGAGGAAGGTGAAGTTACGTAGTTACACAGTTATAGAGGCAGCAGGGAGGTCAACGCTTTCTCATTTCTGTTTGACCCACTGTTCATTTTATTATGTTCACTGTCATAAAATATAAAAAATATATCTATATCTACTGTGTCTGAAGACTTACCAGCAAAACATTTGGAGCATAGGTTCATGGTTTTACTGGACCTGCAGAGACACAAGAGAGAGAAAGAGAGAGTCAGTGATTGAATGAAGGAAAACCTCACATCCTGTTCATATTCTACCATCACAGTAAGAATCTCCTCGTTAAAAGTGTTCATACCTAATGTTGAAGCACATCAATAGTCAATCTGACTGATCAATAAATGTCTTCTTAGTTAAACATTAACTAAGAAGAGAAGAGACACACTTCCTCCGTTACCAGCTGGACCTTTTACCAATAACTCAAAATCATACTTGCATCACATCCTGAGCGTCAAACACATCTTTCATAATCAAAAGTTCCCTCTCAGCAACCTTCGTCCTCGTGCATCGTTTCAGCAATCGAGCTTGTGTGTGTGTGTGTGTGTCTGTGTGTGTGTGTGTGTGTGTGTGTGTGTGTGTGTGTGTGTGTGTGTCTGTGTGTGTGTGTGTGTGTGTGTGTGTGTGTGTGTCACCATAAACTGACGCTGAAGATGACAAATAAAGGGGAAGTGAAAGGATGATGTGGGGACAAAACTCACACCCAGCTGCTGTTAAACACTAACACAGATCACTGAGTCTCTCTGCAGATAAAAGCAGCTTTAACTCCAAACTCAGCTTTAAATCACTTTGTCTTTAAGATTCATTAACAAATAAAAAACACATTTATTCGTGCTGCAAATGCAAATATTTTAAACTGATGAATCTAAAATCCATCAATGGAGCAGGACGAGAGTTTAGTCTCATCTTAAAGACTCAGAGCTGAGTGTCAGCTGTCCGATAACGCAGAGATGTTCCACGTCTTCCAAAATAAAAGTACACCAGGAGTTTTATTGCACTATAAAATGAACAGTGGTAACTTTAAACAAATAAAAACTGAACTGAAAAGACTAGCAAAAGACACACCCTGTTAACAATGTAAATGTATACTCTGTATTTATGTTATCAGGATTATTTCATTATGTATTAATGTCGACGATGTATTAATTATGCTAAATATAAATATTTATGGCGTTATGTTATAGTTTAGTGCTGTTTTTTATGATGTCATTCTCTTAATAAAGTGTATTTAAAGCTATTTCGGACCTTTATAAAGGACTGATAAAACTTGGTTCAGAGCATTGGTTATTTCTACTTTTACCTTTATTACTTATTATCTAATATAGCTCTTTTATTCCCCCATACACCATATCTAACAATGTCTACACCAGGACCAGCACCAGCACCAGGACCAGGACCAGGACCACCAAACCTGCATCCATGGGAGTTACTGTATATATTTAAAAAGCTAAAACAGTCACCATATCTCACTATTCTCTAAATGCTTCTTGGTGCCTCATGTAGGGCTCTGTGATTTGGCCGACGCAGAATATCGTGGAATTTGACATAATTTGACTGAAATGCTGTTTTCGTGTGGAAGGGGAACGTATGTCTGGGGAAAACTGCACCGAGGGAAGCAAATCTGGGTGGCACAACAAGCCCCCCCCCCCCCCCCCTCATCCACACATTGAGCCCCTCCCCCTTCAAAACAATGTAAGCATGAAGCGGCTGAACATGGCTCTGTCCTCAGTATAGAGCCGAGCAGTTCCCCAAGGACTTCTATGTGTCAGGTCAACTGTTGTGTTGTTAGTAAAAGGTAAAAAACAGAATCCACAAAAATTAAAAACGGAAAAACGGAATTTGGAAAAAATTAAAACAGATTTTATAGGGCCCTACTTATGTGAGACAGCGACAGGCTACTTCAGAACATTTTAGGACACAAATACAATGTTTTATCATTTTGTGACTGTAATAAATCACCATTTTAATGACTATAAAGGAGTCATGTGACTCCACAGCGTAATAAGACCTCTAATAACTGGATGAAGCATTCTGTGATACTAATATGTGTCCAGCAGACCTCCATGAAATCTGCTGATCCTCTGGCAGGGGGGTGAGGAGGGGTGAGGAGAGGTGAGGAGGGGGGGTGGGGGGGGGTTTAATCCTGATTTAATCCCTGCTCTTCTTGGTGATTTCACCTGTCCTACAGGTACAGTGTGTGTGTCACCTTCTGGACTTCTCTTTAATGTTCAACCCACCAACAATGCGTCTGTGTCAGCCGTGTGAATGGTGCCCAAGCTGGAACTCCGCTGGGTATTCAGCATCATTGTCCCTACAGGAGCTATGTGACTAATGTGGCAGGACCGGCTCCCACTGAATGTTTCACCTGCACCGAGGAGACCGAGGTACCTCTGTATATACACAACAACACGTTACATTTAAAGGTCTGGTGGCGTGCTCCGATACGTCCACTTTCATATTTGAGCCATAACTCTGACACGAGGTGTTTCTGCTGTTTGTCTTCCCTGAATCAACACTTCTCTCACAGAGTCAACAAGCAGTGAACACGAGAGGCTTCACAAACAGCTTTACTGCAGGACTGTTGGCTTTATTGGTCTGTACAGGTGCGACTGATACACTCATTACTCTGGGATAAGCTAACGACACAAACGGACAGAGATGACCATACCGAAGGTCTATGTGACGACTACAGCACATCCAACTTCATTTATACAAGACTTATTCAGCTCAGTCTGACTCTGACTTTCATTATTATTCAGAAACAAACACAGAAGCTAGAAATGTTCAGTCAGATTTTGAAATAAAATGTCAGATATTTGCCGCGATCATTTAAACCTTTGATTGTTGTTCATGACTAGATCTGTCACGATAACTACTTTTATTGGACGATATATTGTCTCAGAAATAAATGCGATAACCGACATTATCGTCATTAGAAGATCATTTTATACCACTGATATAATGATGATATAATAGCATAAAGAGGGGGTGGAGGGTGGGATTGGAGAGTGGACTCTACAGTGGACAATACTGAGGTCAAAAAAAAGCTTAAGGTCATGTCCATGTATCATATGATAAGTCCTTATACAATAACGTAATTATCAGCATAGTCATGTCTATATAAGTCAATAATTATTGTGTTGGTCTGACAAAACATGAAATCTGAAGATGTCCATTTGGCCTTTGGGAAATTTTAAAAAGCAAACGACTCAATTAACTGAAAACAAAAAGCAGGTTAATTAACAATGAAAACAACTGCTACCTTGTTTTTTATCTTCAAAAAAACACACGCATTTAGGATTTAAAGACTTAATAATTAGCTTTACGTGAGACTCATATTAGATGAGTGCAGCACTGAACTCCAGCAACAGCAAAAAAAAAGTCAAGGATAAATTAACCAGCTGTGGAAGGACAACACTTTCCTGTTATTGTATTAATAAAAGCAGAAGATTATAAAAGATGTTTCCACATTAATGCAGATTTAACTTTTAAACTTCTGATCGACACCAAAAAACTACAACTCAGACTTTTGCTTTATGTCATTCCCACATTCCCACTTTGTTCTCTATCATCTTAGAGGTGGACTAAAGGACACAAGTTGACGGTTTAACCATAGACTGTATAGAAGAAATGGACGTAACATCCGTGACGTCACCCATTGGTTTGTGGACTGCTGCTCGGAAGCCAATAGTTTCTAATCTAGGCAGCGCCATCTTGAAAATTTCAGGTGCATGCTGGGAAAAATAAAAACACGGATTCTACTTATATGGGCATGAGGCGGGGCCATGGGCGGAGAAAGGGAGGTTGCTATGGTTGCGAGGGCTGGATCTCAAGGACATTGGTCAATCAACCTGTCAATCAGGACATAGCCCCGCCCCTAATGCATACCCTGCTTTATCGTCACATATAAAATCAGGGAGGCCAAAATGTCCCAAATGAACATCATACTGCATTGAAGAAGGCTTTAAACTAGCGATTGAGACCATAAACACATTTTGAAAACGTTTACTGAGGTTAGAAATCAAGTGAGAAGTTGGTGAATTCTCCATTGACTTGTATAGAGACGGTCGCCCCCTGGTGGCCTTTTGATAGAATGCAGTTCTAAGTTACTTCCTGGTTGGCCTCATTTCAGAACTCCCCGCCTGAGTTTAACACACAGTACGCTGGTGTAAAGTGAACATCCCAACCTCTATCTGCCATGTTACTTTAAGTCTCTTTTACCAGATCATTGATGAAGCTCTTTGAAAGAATAAACTATTTTAATCTTCTCATTTATTATTACACACACAGGCTCTTAAGTGAGTCATGTACTGAAGATGTTTGGCTAGACTCTTGACGTCTCCTTCCCAAACAAACTGTTTAAAAATACACAATATTTTGCAATCTAAAAAAAAAAAAAGGGAAAAGAAAGTAGAAAAAAAAGCTGACAATGGAAAAATTAATCGCAGTATGAGGTCAATGTTGTCAGCTGGTGTAGAGAGTCTGACTGTCTGTGTTCAGTGTAAAAAGATAAAAGCCGCATCTCAGCTCGTTTTGAAGGCTCGAGTGGCTCCTGATGGAAAACTGTCAACAGAGCCTGAAGAACCCCGACGGACATTTGCTGTGACTACAAGCACCATCTGTGTGTGTGTGTGTGTGTGTGTGTGTGTGTGTATGTGTGTGTGTGTGTGTGTGTGAGACAGGGCTCAGACCGACTCTTTTCTTATCATCATTTGCAGTCCTTTCTTTTGTTTTTCCTGCTCAGTTTCTCCCCTCACTCTCTCTCTCTGTCACACCACTCCTCTCTGCCTTACAGACGCCTTCTTTACTTTAACATTGCGTCCCTGCTGCCACTCGTTCATGTACTTTAACGAAGCTGAGCTGCTTTTATTTTGAAAATTTGCAGGTTTGCTTTCAGAGTTTAGAGAAGATCAGTCTGACCAAGTTCAGACCTTTGCACAATAAGACTGAAACATCATAAAAAAATATCTAATTCACATTTTGACTGATATTAGAATTACGATGTGTTTTATGATATTAGCAGGGCAGATCAATAAAATGTCTATCTATTGATCCATCCATCTATAGGCAATAATCACATCATTATTCTCATTTAAAACAATATTAAACTGAATGTAGTGTGATTTCAAGGATATGAAAGCCAGGACAAATGATATTTTAACATATTTCACCTTTAAAAATGTGCCTCTCGTGCTTTGAAAATTGATAAAAAAGGATAAAATGTATATTAATTGTTCAGCTCTACTTTGGAGTTTATCCTGAAGAGGAAACTGTCATTTATTACTTTTCAATGTATTTCTTAAAAGATAAAGATCTGATGGAAATAAGAGGATTTATTATCTCTGAGAAAGTCAAATGTAAAATGTAACATGACACATTTAGAAACATTACAACAAATTACATAATACAACTGAATCCAATCAAGTTCTCAAAATGGGAATGATTTTTTTTTGATGAGGATAAAATGAAGCTCATACAAATTGAAATTAAAACGTACACACACACACAGCGATAAATCTGTCCGAGGCAAAGCTACTCGAGCCAAAACTAATTCAATAACACGTTCAGTATCACTTGATCTTTGCTGAAGCTCAAACATGATTAGAAGCTACACTGATGAGTCTGAACGGATCTGAATGAGGAGACTTCAGGAGCGTCTGTGAGAGCTGATGGGAATATCTGATTACACTCATTGGGGGAAAGAAAGAAAGAAAGAAAGAAAAAAAAAGAAGAGAAACAACGGCTGAGTGAAATATGTTGTTCAGGAGGTTACCGAGTGGTTCCTCAGAGAGCAGAAAGCAGAGTGAAAAAAACAAACAGAGAGAAGACAAACAGAAAACAAGCAGCTCACCTTGAACTTTCCTTTTACTACATTCCTCTCAATATTCTCTATTTACTTATTAATAAAAGAGTTGAAACATGAATATAAAGATAATTAAAAGGTTGAGTGACGCCAACTTAAAGTATTAAAACATGAAGCTCAAATATACTGAACACAAACTCATCTAATCACTGTGTTTAACCCTCCTGTTGTCCTTCAGTCAAGGAAGGAAGAGAGGAAGGAAGGAAGGAAAGGAGGGAGGAAAGAAGGAAGGAAGGAAGAGAGGAAGGAAGGAAGGAAGAAGGAGGGAGGGAGGGAGAAAGGAAAGAAGGACAGAGGAAAGAAGGAAGGGAGGAAGGTAGGGGGAGAAAGAAAGAGAAGGAGGGAGGGAGGGAGGGAGGGCGGAAGGAAAGGAAGGAAGGGAGGGAGGGAGGAAGGGAGGAAAGAGAGAGGAAGGAAAGAAAGAGGAGGGAGGGAGGAAGGACAGACTGAAGCTGATCAGATCTACATGAAAACACAATGACATATATATTATTACATATTAGCTGTTCCTGTGTTCTCTGACTATGATATGAACAGCTACAGAGGGTCATCTTGTCTTTACTAAGGCTGCTCACCAGACGAAGGATCAATACATATTTCTGTCAGGCCGATAAATATGTTTGAAGTCATTTCATATTTATTATTTATCTATCTTTGTAAAAAATTATACTTCCTCATCCATGTTTGCTGATGTATATTGTTTGGTGTACTGTTGCTGTAAGTTGTCCTCAAGTACTTTGAAACGTGCCTTTAACCCTTTATAGGACACTCATTGAAAGGAAGGGAGGAAGGAAGGGAGGAAGGAAGGAAGGATGGAAGGAAGGAAGGAAGGGAAGGAAGGAGGGAGCAAGGGAAGGAAGGAAGGAAGGAAGGTAGGGGGGAGGAAAGAAAGAGAGAAGGAAGGAGGGAGGGAGGGAAGAAAGTAGGAAGGAAGGAAGAAGAAAGGGGCATGGAGGAAGGACAGAAGGAAGGAAGGAGAGAAGGAGGGAGGGAGGAAGAACAGATGGAAGTAAGGAAAGGAAGGAAGGAAGGACGGAGGAAGGAAAGAAGGAAGGGAGGAGAAAAGAAGGAAGGAAGGAAGGTTAGGGGGGAGGAAAGAAAGAGAGAAGGAGGGAGGGAGGGAAGAAAGTAGGAAGGAAGGAAGAAGAAAGGGGGATGGAGGAAGGACAGAAGGAAGGGAGGAGAGAAGGAGGGAGGGAGGAAGAATAGATGGAAGTAAGGAAAGGAAGGAAGGAAGGACGGAGGAAGGAAAGAAGGAAGGGAGGAGAGAAGGAGGGAGGGAGAAAGGACAGATGGAAGGAAGGAAAGGAAGGAAGGACGGACGGACGGAGGAAATAAGGAACGAGGGAGGGAGAAAGGAAAAGAGGAAGGGAAGAAAGAAGGCAGGGAGGAAGGAAAGGAAGGAAGGAAGGAAGGATATTTTGAGATATTTACAGAAGTTACTAAATATAATTACTTGCCCAATAAAGGGTTAAATAAAATGCAGTATTATCATCATTATCAAGGCCTGAGCGCTGGCCAGTGTGAAGCCCTATTGTATCTGTAAACCGACATGCATGGGGGGGGGGGGGGGGGGGGGGGGCGTTCATCGCTGCGTGCAGCTTTAATTATTATCATTATTGTTATACAGGTGCAGTGTGTAGAGGTTAGTAGCTTCTAGTGGATGTATTAGGCAGAGATAATATTAATAAGTATGTTTTAATGAGTGTAAAATCACCTGTAAATATGAATCATTGGCTGGGTTCGAAACCGCATACTACATACTTCTATACTACATACTACATACTTCTATACTACACACTACATACTATATACTACATACTTCCATACTACATACTTCTATACTACACACTACATACTTCTATACTACACACTACATACTTCTATACTTCTATACTACATACTACATACTTCTATACTTTTATACTACTATACTACATACTACATACTACATACTTCTATACTACATACTACATACTACTATACTACATACTTCTATACTACATCCTACATACTTCTATACTACATACTACATACTTCTATACTACATACTACATACTTCTATACTACATACTACACACTTCTATACTACATACTACACACTTCTATACTACACTACATACTACACACTTCTATACTACATACTTCTATACTACATACTACATACTTCTATACTACATACTATATACTTCTATACTACATAATACATACTTATATACTTCTATACTATATACTATATACTATATACTTCTATACTACATACTTCTATACTTCTATACTACATACTTGTATACTACATACTACATACTTCTATACTACATACTTGTATACTACATACTACATACTTCTATACTACATACTTCTATACTACACACTAAAGGACCAGATGGTAAGCAAGACCGTTTACACTGTAGTAAACAACACGATTACCCACAATGCATTTGGTTCCTACCCGAGCTGAAACCATCAGGCTGAAGCTGATTTCATTTTAGCTCTAACTCTGTAAATAAACCACTTTATCCACATTTCTAACCTTTTTAGGAAGAAAGTAAAGTAGCCCTTTAGATCCACAATTTAAAGTTTTGTTCCTGAGAATTCGGAGCCGCTCAAGTTAGCCGTTTCCAACAGACCCATTGTGTTTTCGTTACCTTAGAATGAGCTTTTACATCTACAGAGGGAGCGGGTCCTCTTCTACAGAGCCTGCCATGTTTCTACAGTAGCCCAGAGCGGACAAACCACACACTGGCTTTACTAATGACCTTTCACAGCCACTAATTCACCGCTTGAGGCAGTTAAATCCTACATGCTGCACCTTTAAAAAGAACCATAGTAAAAAGGCGAAAATGCTGGTTTTATGTTTCAGTAGAAATAAAGAAATGAATATCTGCCATTAGATCATTAATTGGCTGACATATTTCAGTTATTTATATTGTGATGATATGTTGTATGATATCTAAATGTAGGGTTAAGTTGTGTAGAAATGCTCCCTGAAAGTCAAAACTCATTAGTAACGGTTGTCTCTACTTCACTAATGAGCTGTCTTAGGCTTGTTGGTTGCTAAGGTCGTTGCTAAGGTGTTTGTATTGTTTGCCCGCTCCCATATTACAGGTCAGATTTTGGCTCGAGTGAGTACGGAGAAGTATTTCAAGTAAGGAAAACAAGAAAAAGTAGTGAAATACTGCCAACAAGCTGGCCAATCAGAGCAGAGTGGGCTCATCAGGAGGCGGGGCTTAAAGAGACAGGAGCTAAAAACGGCCTGTTTCAGACAGAGGCTGAACTGAGGGGCTGCATAAAGAGCCAGTAGAAGCTAAATAAGGAGTATTTAACTAAAAAGCAGGCAAAGATATTCCAGTGGAGACACAGAATATAAATATAGAGCTGGAGATGTGAAGAATATGTCGTCTTTATAGTCTCATAAATCAATATCTGTATAAGAATGCTTCACAGTTATTACACTGATCAGCTTCAGCCAAAAAGAGGAGGAACTATTTAACCCTTTAAAAGGGAGGAGTGGAAAATGAGATGTAAAAAACATCAGTTGAACCTAAAGTAAAACATTTCCACATATATTTTGGATTTTAATGAGTTGTATCTCCACCAGGACACGTTGCCCCTATTAAGTACTTTCTCTTGTCATTAATATCACACATAGTAGTTTCTAATCTGACTTCTATCATTTATATCAAAGTATAAACCGACCACAAGCCTCAATGCTACCAATTCAAGGCACATACAGGATTGAACAGCCTCCTTAATCATCCTAACAGAGTGTTAAACAGTCTGTATCTCCTGCTGCATGCTGCCTGTTTAAGGGTTAATGACATCAGCAGGTTTTTAGCATACATTCAGCACATGGTTGTGTTACCTAGTATTAATATTATATATGAGACTTTTGCTCCTTTAAGTATTAAAAAGGGTGTTGTGGAAACTGATTAGCCGTCACGTAAAGGGTAAAACCACAATTTGCTCATCTGCACCTTGAACTAACCACAAACAAACACCATATTAACATGTCATGTAATCCTGGGTAAGAGTCTAAAATCCTGGCTTTTGAATAAAGCTCCAGTGGCTGAATTTAAAGCCAAACGTGTAACCTGGTTCAGGATCTTTTTAAGAGGCCTTGAGTTTCAGCGACATGTGTGAAGTGGGACAGGACAGCCAGCAGCCTCAGGCCAGGTGTTATTCTGAGCCGAGGCAAGGGGCTGTAAACACACCACGCTGCCATTTGTGTCACCTGACATTGACAGGTGGGTTACTGGTTCCTAGTTTGCTTACCGCAAAAAAAATGAAGGCAATTGGGGGCTGGGGGCTGGGGGCTAGGAAAGAGGGGGTGGGGGGGAGGGGGAGAGGGTAATCAAATGACAAGTCATATGACAATGCTCTACATTGATAATACCTCAAAACATAAGGGCTATTATGGTGCTGGATGTATGTGACAGCACTGTTAGCTCATGTGTTAATAGTCCCACAGGGTTTGGTTTTGATGTGAGATTTAATTCCGACTCATATCCTCACACCAAATTCCCAAATATCCTCACCTCTATCTGCCATGTTACTACTACGTCTCTTTTACCAGAACATTGATGAACCTCTATGAAAAGGTTAAAACTATCTTCATCTTCTCATTTATTACACACACACACACACACACACACACACAGGCTCTTAAGTGAGTCATGTACTGAAGGTGTTTGGCTAGACTCTCGGTGTCGCCTTCCCGAACAAACTGTACAAATATACGATATTTTGCCTTTTAAAAAACAAAACAAAAAGCTGACAATGGAAAACTGTGTGTGTGAGTGTGTGTGAGTGTGTGAGTGTGTGTGGTTAATTGTGTGTCTTTCTCTGCTATTACATGACATGGGAGGAGTAAGTCAATCGTGTTTGTTTTAATATCTTCATAATTGTTTTTCTAAAGAGTTTTTTAAAAAGGCATTTTGTCCTACGGGGGCCAAAGGGCTTCCAGTATGTGTGTGTGTGTGTGTGTGTGAATGTGCGTGTGTGTGTGTGTGTGTGTGGTTAATTGGATGACAAGTAAATAATCTCATGTCTTTCTCTGACTATTACATGCCTTAACAAGGGAGGAGTAGTCAATCGTGTTTGTTCAGGTTGAGTATCGTTGATTAATTGTTTTTAAAAGGTTACACAGTCGTTTGGTGCTATGGGGTAACAACACAGGAGACATCAGTGAATCACATCCGGTATGCAACACACACATCCACCACTTTGACAAGACAAGTGTGTAAAAAAAACTCCTCAAAAAAAAAGAAGAAGAGGAAGAGGAAAAGAAAAACACCTTTTTTTACACATATAATCAGTGAAGCTTGGTTTAAAAGGGTTTTTAAACAGAAGAGAAAACAGGGTTAGGTTTAAAAGGAGCCTGCTGGCAGTAAATCATTTTCTCTGTCGGTACGTCATCTCCTGGCTTCACTTAAATAGCATTAAAAATACGATATAACACTACTGAAAAACACAGCAGGCCTAAAGCAGCTTTAAAAACGTGTCAAACAATGGAAATGTGGTTTAGTTTTAAAAAGCTAGAAGGGTTATTTATTAGTTCCCAACCCCCCACCTCTCTCTCTCGGCCTGTAACACACAACAGAACAACAACAATGGGGTAGAGCATAATTTCACTTAAACTACACTCTTAGTCTAATCTGTTTTATATATATATGGAAAGGTTTAACTCTTACCCCCAAAATCCACAGGGACACCGGGGAGGTAGGCTCGGAGCTTTGCTTCTTTCGCTGGTGTCTCCCATGATGACTTCTTCCAACACACACACACACACACACTAAAAAAAACCACCCAGATATGGAAACGCAAGGCCGGGGATGAATCCGAGGCCTGGTCGCTCAATGAAGGAAGGGAGAAGAAGAAGGGGGAGAAAAAAAAAACGACCCAATGGTTAAGTTAGGGGAAAAATACAAATGTCCTTTTTTGCTTTAAAGTCCATAAATTGGTGAGAAAAAAAAGGTGGCGAGCTCGGTTTGTTTCCGTTTCAGCCACAAAGAGAAACAATGTTTCGTGTGAAGTGGAAGAAATCAATCAGCTGCTGGACGCGTTTGGACCATACTAAAAAAAAAACAACAAGAGGGGCGTCCAAAGGTTTTACTCGACACTAAAAACAGTAGAAAAATCCTCAGCTGTCAACTGGTGCCGATAAAACACGATTGTGTCGACGTTTAAGTTTAAATACGTGGGTGGGGTATGAGAAAAAGAAAAAATAAATAAGACAAGAGGAAGGACTTCCCCTCTTTACAGTGCAGGACCACCCCTATTCACACGTCGCTGATGGGAGGTATGCTGGGCCGCCGGTGTTACACTCTGTTTGGTCACCCGGCAGATTGAGTGACCTGCAGTGTATTTAAAGATGCTTTGCTTAAATTAATATATATAAAACAATAAAAAAGACATTATTACCCATATTTAAAATGCTATTTAACCCTACAAAGCCTGAACCATCAAATAATTGCCAGAAAATCTTAATTATTTAACACTGTGAGGGTTTATTGGTTTAGTAAATGGTGATATAAGCTTTATGCAGGACTTATAAGGGCTTTAAACAACATTGTATTCATATGTTTTTTGTTTTTTTTAACCCTGTAAAGCCTGAACCATCAAATAATGGCCAGAAAATGCTAATTCATTGAAACTGTGTGAGTGTTTATTGGACCTTCTGATAAGTAATGAGTTGACACGTATGATATTTGATACATCTGGAAGTTTTTATAGTTTATTTTTCATGTTTGTATTTTTAAACAAACAAAAAACATATGAATACAATGTTGTTTAAAGCCACTTATAGGTCCTGCATAAAGCTCATATCACCACCTACTACACTTTTTATATATGATGATGATACATGATGCATGAAATGTACAGATGCACAGATAAATGAGCTTCTATACCTGCTGTATCCCATTTGACACATACGTTCAACATGAATTAATATAATAAAATAAACTACAAAGTATAGTAATTCAACACTGCATTGGTTTATCTGTGGACTGCATGTCTCTGATCTTATACATCAGGTTTCTTCTGATGATGTAGGGCTCTCTAAAACTCATGTATCATATATTATTCACTTGATATTATAGGTTTAAATAAATATATGTGGGGGGAAAAAGACATCATTACATGTAAAAATAAATCCCACATTTAAAATGCTATATAAGTAAGAGTATAGCCTAGAAGTATTACCAGCTAAAGTTACTTAAAGCACTAAAGTAGACGAATTGAGCTGATATTCTACCAAATTAGTGCTCTAGGATTTTATATGCAAGATGTTAACTTGTAATAAAGTGTTTATTTTTATATTGTAGTATTGGTGTTTTTACTTAAGTTAAAGATCTGGGTACTTCCTCTAACACTGCAGGTCACTGAATCTGATGGTTGACCAAATATGTTGTAACACCTGAAACACGTCCATCAAACAAGGAATGTCAATATTGCCAAACACCAACTGACATATAATGCAAAACTAGAGATAAGCTATAATATAGACTGTTAAACCTGATTAAAGGGAAATATTTCACATTGTAAGATATTTGTTATTAACTAAAGACATAAAAATCAACCTCATGTCCATCTGGTGGTGGAAGAAGTAGACCTACTTAGATCCTTTAAATAAATACAACAATGTAAAAATACTCTATTATTAGTATTTATTTATGTATTATTAAAACACATGCAATAAAAACCCTGCTATAGTAAAAGTACTGCAGTATTATAGTGATGTAGTATGCAGTATTACAGTAAAAGTACTGCAGTATTATAGTGATGTAGTATACAGTATTACAGTAAAAGTAGTGATATATTATTATTTATGACATCATTAGATTATTAATAGTGAAGCATCAGTGTTAGAGCAGCATGTTACTGTTGTAGCTGCTGAAGGTGGAGCTAGTTTACACTACTTTATATACGGTTAGCTAGTTTACACTACTTTATATACAGTTAGCTAGTTTATACTACTTTATATACAGTTAGCTAGTTTACACTACTTTATATACAGTTAGCTAGTTTATACTACTTTATATACAGTTAGCTAGTTTATACTACTTTATATACAGTTAGCTAGTTTACACTACTTTATATACAGTTAGCTAGTTTATACTACTTTATAGACAGTTAGCTAGTTTATACTACTTTATATACAGTTAGCTAGTTTATACTACTTTATATACAGTTAGCTAGTTTACGCTACTTTATATACAGTTAGCTAGTTTATACTACTTTATATACAGTTAGCTAGTTTACACTACTTTATATACAGTTAGCTAGTTTATACTACTTTATATACAGTTAGCTAGTTTATACTACTTTATATACAGTTAGCTAGTTTACACTACTTTATATACAGTTAGCTAGTTTATACTACTTTATAGACAGTTAGCTAGTTTATACTACTTTATATACAGTTAGCTAGTTTACGCTACTTTATATACAGTTAGCTAGTTTATACTACTTTATATACAGTTAGCTAGTTTACACTACTTTATATACAGTTAGCTAGTTTATACTACTTTATATACAGTTAGCTAGTTTACACTACTTTATATACAGTTAGCTAGTTTATACTACTTTATATACAGTTAGCTAGTTTAGCTAGTTTACACTACTTTATATACAGTTAGCTAGTTTACACTACTTTATATACAGTTAGCTAGTTTATACTACTTTATATACAGTTAGCTAGTTTAGCTAGTTTATACTACTTTATATACAGTTAGCTAGTTTATACTACTTTATATACAGTTAGCTAGTTTAGCTAGTTTATACTACTTTATAGACAGTTAGCTAGTTTATACTACTTTATATACAGTTAGCTAGTTTACACTACTTTATATACAGTTAGCTAGTTTATACTACTTTATATACAGTTAGCTAGTTTATACTACTTTATATACAGTTAGCTAGTTTATACTACTTTATATACAGTTAGCTAGTTTATACTACTTTATATACAGTTAGCTAGTTTATACTACTTAATATACAGTTAGCTAGTTTACACTACTTTATATACAGTTAGCTAGTTTATACTACTTTATATACAGTTAGCTAGTTTACACTACTTTATATACAGTTAGCTAGTTTAGTCCAGTGGTTCCCAACCTAGGGGTGGGGGCCCTCCAAAGGGTCAGCAGATATATCTGAGGGGTCGTGAGATGATTAATGGGGGGCAATCAGGGCTGAATTAACTGTCCTCATTGGTCTGGGGTAAAAAATAAACTACAGGCACCTCTGGCCTTCACTCTGATCTTTGTGTATATAATTTGTAGTTTTAGTTTAAATAAAAACCTGCATAACTTTGATTTTTGGTCACTTTGCACAACAGCAGCATCATTTAGCTGGGGTGGTGTTTAAATGACCTGATGAGTCAAAGTCCACATTTAATCTCCCTGCTGCTTTGATCTACCAACTCCTGCAGCAAATATCTGCTCCACCAGCCAGACGCCAACTTGGTTTGAGATATCAGTGTGATGCTGATGAGAGCAGTAAGAATCAACCAAAACTGTAGATTTGCTAAAACAAGCTGAAAGATGCTAAACAAAGCTCCGTAAAGGCTGATGAGCCAGTTACTGTACAAATATCAGGTACAGCAGATTTAAGCAAACACCCTTAAAAGTAAGTCCCACATACACAGAATAAGGACTTTAAAAGTGATTTAACCCTACGACCATGCAGAGCCTCAAGAGGTTATAATGCACGTAGTGATTATTAGATTAGATTATATTTTCACCATCGATTAATCTGCTAATTAGTTTCTTGATTAATCTTTAATTATCAATTTGTCTGTGAAAAAATATTTGCCCTGAACTAAAACTCAACATCAAATTTGGAGATTGCTTTTCTGTCAATTGAGTACTACCAACCAAATTTAGAACTAATGAAACGCTCCCAGATAACGGTAAACCTAAAGATGGGTGTAATTCTAGTTAGCATTACGCCTTTGATCAGATGTTGATGCAATAAAATGAAAAAACCCATCAAGGTAAAGAAAAACTTGATTTAAGGGACTTCAATAGTCATGTTGGTTTGAGATATCAGCGTGATGCTGATGAGAGCAGTAAGAATCAACCAAAACTGTAGATTTGCTAAAACAAGCTGAAAGATGCTAAATAAAGCTCCGTAAAGGCTGATGAGCCAGTTACTGTACAAATATTAGGTACAGCAGATTTAAGCAAACACCCTTAAAAATAAGTCCCACATACACAGAATAAGGACTTTAAAAGTGATTTAGCCTGACTACCACACAGATCCTCAAGGTTATAATGCAGGTAGTGATCATTTTCACCATTGATTAATCTGCTAATTAGTTTCTTGATTAATCTTGAATTATCAATTTGTCTGTGAAAAAATATTTGCCCTGAACTAAAACTCAACATCAAATTTGGAGATTGCTTTTCTGTTAATTGAGTATTACCAACCAAATTTAAAACTAATGAAACGCTCCCAGATAATGGTAAACCTAAAGATGGGTGTAATCCTAGTTAGCATTACGCCTTTGATCAGATGTGGATGCAATAAAATGAAAAAGAAAAAACCCACCAAGGTAAAAAAAAAACTTGATTTAAGGGACTTCAATAGTCACGTTTCATCTCTGCCCCTCACATCTCTCTCTCTCTCTCTGTTGTGTTGAAACACAGGAGAGGATAATCTACATATTTATTTAACCAACACAGACAAGACTCCTCTCCTGCGATAAACATTATCTGACTGAGACTCATGATTAAAAGTTCTCTCAGATGTTTTTCTGGACGACTAAACGGCTCCTCGGCCGGGCGTCAAGCAAGAAGACGACATGACCGCTGATCAATCGGCACTGTTAGGAACGACACAGAAGCTCAGAGGAGTTACAGAAGATGAGATCACTGTATTGCTTGTATCAAAGATCTCCACTGTGTGTTTAACAGCAGCGATACAGCAAAGCACACGGGGCTGACCCCCTCACAGCAATGAGCATTAATAAACAATGTCAGTTGTTTCCATAATCACATTTTTGACAGGCAATGTATTGAACAAGAGGCAGTGAAATGCAATCACACATCAATGGTCAAAACTAATATATATATTAAGAAAAACTATACACATACACAAAGTTAGATGAGGGTTGGGAGTGTGTTCTCTACATTACTATGAAACCTTAACGAAGCCCTATTTCAGTTGTCTGGTTAGTTATTAAGGAAGACTTTATCCAACTAATGGGTAATCTCCTACAATGTAGATGGAGAGGAGGGGGGGATGGGGGAGGGAGGGGGGAAGGGGGGGGGGGGTGACTAAAAGTAGGTTTATAGAAACACATCAGAGGGTCATTATTACATAGTTCAGGTTATTTAACATCAGCAAAAACAAACAAAAAGGATTCAAATAAAGAGAGAGGAGTTTTTTTTAAAAAGACAAAGTGCAACATCAGGACACAGAGAAAACAAAACAGGAACCACAGCACTGATAGCTTCATTAAAAAAAACAAAAAAGAACACAACACACATCAACAACAAAAGACAGCTCAAACAAGTCAAACCTGACAGATCCATGAGTGAGGAACTGTTTAAATTAACTTAACATACAAAGAGAACCACATCCAGCACACTCCAGTACTGTACTTCAGTCAGAAGACCCAAGCTGCAACCTTTATTTCCGTATTACATGAGTTCAATAAAGTGCCAATAGCAGCTGCTCGTGTATTACATTATATTATAAACTTTTTCTTCTCGCAGCCTGAGTGCATACATGATCACACGATTTGGTCCGAGTCTGTCAGCCCCGATTTTTCACAACCTAATTTGATTCCTCCGCCCCCTCCTCCGCCCCCCTCCTCCCCCTCCTCCGCCCCGTCATTCATTTGTGCTACGCTATTCAAGTGCTTCAAATACTTAAATTAAATCAATCTAAGTTCAGTTTTAGCAAAGTTTTTTTTTCTTGAGGTATGAATTTCCACTATCAAAAAAAAAAAAGAAAAGAAAAAAAGAAAAAGAAGTCACACCAGATGAGGATCACAGGTTTTGCAGGTTTTTTTGGTTTCAGGTGTGAACGCCTGTCGACAAATAATCGACGGCTATTAACTTAATATATGCAAATGCGATAATTGGATTAAGTGCTATTTGCATATAAATGTCACAGGATGCATTTAGCTCTGTGGCTTTGGCAAAACCTTTTAGTTTTTTATATTGAAGGAAGAAGAAGAAGAATTTAAATTTTCCAAACTTTTGAAAAATACTCCACTTTGCTCCTCTGCTCTGCTCGATGGTATGAAAAGTGAGTAGAGACTTTTTTTTTGTAAAGGCAGAGTTCTGTTTAAAAAAATAGTTTGTTCAAGGATAAAATCTACCTGTTTTTTTTGGAAATATCAACGGGTAAAATTCAGATAGGAACCCCCCCCACCCACCCAATCCCCCCACCACTGGTCTTACTGCTCTTTGGTGGTACAGTATAACCAGATTTCAGTGTGTGTGCCTCATCTTTGGAGAAGTAAAGATTCCCGCTTTGATGATTTGGGCTTCAAAAAAAGGGATAAAACTTGAGTCTTAGTAGCTAAAAAAGTACCTTCACAAAAAAATGTATGAGCCAGTGGATGTTATTACCTAACATTCAGCTTCAAAAACTGGGAAGACTGGAGCTTTTTAAACGATGCTGTTACAGTTAAACCAGTCTCTAATGTTGCACTTATGACAGAAGGACCGTGGTTTCTATGACAATGAGACGATCGCCGTTAGCAGCGTTGTAGCAGTGCAGTCTGGGTAATGAAGGCTGTGCAAAATGGCATTCTGAGGTCTCCCTTCATCTCTCTCTACACCTTTCAACAAAGAGGGGGAGGAGGGTAAGGGGGTGGAGGAAGACGAGGAGGAGGATGAGGAGGATGAGGAGGAGGGAGGTTGAATGATGTGACTATGAGGATGATGATGAAGGTGGAGAAGGCTGGGAGGGCAGCAGGCTGTGTGTGCGTGACGGTCGCTGAGGTCGAGGCTGCTGGGTGGCGGCCGCTGAGTCGGAGGAGTCCAGACCAGGACTGCCTTCGTTCACCTCGGTGTCCAGCTGGGCCGGACACTCAAAGTGAACGCAGTGGAACACCTGCAGGGAGAGTCGAGATGAACACTGACGTTAAACACCAGAAACCATCAACATATAAATATTCTATAACGATATGTGAACACACAGAGTCAGTCAGAAAGTCATGATGTGGTATCCAGACACAGTAAACAGCGTCTTCACCTCATTAGCGGTGTTATGAGTCCCCACGATCCGTATGAAGGAGGCTGGCTGCTTGTCAAACTTCAAGGTCTGCCAAGATCTGAAAGACAAGGATGGAGAAAATATGAAAATGACAACATGATAAGACTGACTGCTTATTTTATTTATATCCAACACATTTGTAAGTAAGACTCTTTTTACATGGCTGCAACTAACTTCTACTTTAACCTGCAGATTATTTCTTTCCAATTAAAATCGATAAGATGTTGAAAACGAGTGAAAAATGGGCGACTACTGTTTCCTGAAGCCCAGAGCAGCTTCCTCAAATGTCTAGTTATGTCCACAACTCAAACATGTTCAGTTTACTGCCACAGAAAACTAAAGAAACCAGAAAATATTCACATTTAAGAAGCTTGAATCAGAAAATGTGGACTTTTTGTTTTGACTTGAAATGGTAAATCCATCATCAAAATAGCTGACACCTACTTTATTATTTGATTAATTGCTGCAGCCCTAATATCTAGGGTAAGATCATATGAGTAGAAACATGTACTAAATTAATAAAAAAGAAGAATTCAGTCCTATCAAGACCAGATGTAGGCAAAAGTAAGCAATATCTGGGGGGGAAATGAGACTTTTTTAAAGTTTTCCTCATTAACAAAATAATTTTCAGAGGAGGAACCACGTTAAAGTTCCTCTGCTGTTTCTAAGTTGTGAGACTTTGTCAGAAAATCCACTAAAAGATTCACTGAAGTTAAACAATCTTGGGTGATTATGAAAAAAAGGAGAACCTTGAGCACAGAATAAAAAGCTGTTTATAAGATGTGATGTACAGTAATGCTGCACAGGCTTTCATCAGGGTTGAATGGAGGTTAAATGGGGGTTGAATGGGGGTTAAAGCAGGAGCCTCACCGACACGCCACCCTGGTGCGGTCGATCACCTTCGTCCACTGCTGCTGATTGCTGGAGACTTCGATGTAGTAACTGTAGGAGCGCTCGTCACAGTCCCACAGCAGCAACCTGAACAGGAAGTGGATTTAAACATGTTAATGGTGCTCATAATAATGACTGTACATGAGGTTTTAATGCTGCTTCATACTGTATAAAATACACAAAGTCAAATTAAGCATCTTCTATCAACATTGTTTTATATTTGTAGCTGAAGATGTTAACCCTTTACATACTGTTCATATTCTGACTCATCAGTCATTAATAAATGTTTGATTAATCCTTAATGAAGCTGTGAGAGATCAGACAGAGTGATTATCTATGGAAAAAAGACATTCACAATCACTATTTTATAGTCCAGTTTATAGAATAGGGAAAAGTCTTGCTAAAAGAAATATATATGAGGTGTTTTAACAGCTCTCAAATGTAAAAATGGGTTAAATTTGACCCTGAACAGCAACTATTACTGTGTGGAAGTGTGAGGTAACACCTATAAAAGCAATTTACAACCATTGTGCATAATACAAAAAAAGAGCAATGAGGATAGTGTGTAATGTAACGTAGCATACTGTGTTTAAGTTTAATCTCAGTCTATCTAAATGTGTGGGGTGAATTTGTGGTTATGGAGTTATCTTTAAGAGGAATATCGTTGAGGAGGAGCTGTGTTAAGGCCCATTTATGCTCAATGTTAAATCCGTATTTTTGCACGTTTCCATAAAGCTTACGGATACGGACCAAACGGTGCAGTACCACCGGAAACCATGGGGGGGGGGGGCAGTGTTGCTGTCACTACTCGATACGTAGCTCTAGTGAGACACGAAGAAGAAATAACAATGGAGGAGCTTTTTGAGGAAAGGTTGTGTGAGTTGGTTAGAAACTTTAAACATATGGTTTTTGTCTTTCATGAAAGAGGAACATTATCAATATCTCCTCCACAGTCGCCATGTTTGTTTTTGACTCGGTGCTGCCCCCTGGTGGATGTATTGACTCTGTGCTGCCCCCTGGTGGATGTATTGACTCAGCGCTGCCCCCTGGTGGATGTATTGACTCTGTGCTGCCCCCTGGTGGATGTATTGACTCTGTGCTGCCCCCTGGTGGATGTATTGACTCGGTGCTGCCCCCTGGTGGGTGTATTGGTTAACATCCATGCCAACGTAAAGGACGCATGGAAGTATGTGAGCAGTGGCGGTAACATCGTTTTCGTTAGTCCGTTGAGCATAAATGGGCCCTTAAAGAGATGGTTTTATATATATTTTGACATTAGTGAATATTCTGGTTGTAAATACATTGGAGGAGTAGTGAGAAAGAGGTTTATACTCATGTTCTTCATCCATTTTTATTCTCATGTTCATGTGGTAGAAACAACAATATAAAGTATGAATGTTGTTGGTTCTAACCTCAAGGATCCGATGGAGTAGGGCTGAGCCAGCTGGATGACGATGGCTCCGGAGCCCAGCTGATGGCAGGTGTAGCCCGAGTCCCAGTCGTAGTTGCGTGTGTCTCCATTGAGCAAGGCGTTCCTGCTCCGGCTGACTCCCTCGATCACGCTGGCACACGACGCGATGGTCGCCATGTTCTCGTTAGGCACTGCAGACACATCACAAGCTTTGTTTTAACACTTTAAATTCATTATGGAGTTAATTAAAATCCTAAATGACAGATCAGAGACAGAAGATGAATCAAAATGCTGCGTTTCCTGTCTCTTAAATCACTTTAATGACTCTGTTCCTTACCCAGAAGGCCGTTCTCCAGCGTGTACGAGCGGTGGGTGAACATGCATTCGAAGGCGACGAGGTGGAAGACCTTGTTAACCGTGTTGTGAGTTCCCACGATGCGAACGTACCTGAGACACAAAGAGCCGCGTCACATACAAGCGAACAAACAAAACAATACAAGAGTCCAATATTTTCATAAAAGACAAAAGATGGCTTTATAGTCTCTTTATTCTATTTTTATTTTATTTGTTTAAATGTTTTAAAATCTTACTCTACTTTATTTTATGTTATTTTATTATTTATTCTATTTTTATTTTATTTGTTTTTTGGCTTTTTAATCTATTTTAACCTAGTTTTAGTCTAACTTGTTCTCTTATGCCCTCTTATTTTTCATTTTCTCGTATTTATTTTAGATTTTAATTATACATTTCTACATTTTTAAAATCCTTATTTTCTCTTGTGTGCACTGATCTCAATTTGTTCTTTATTTTTATTCCTTTTCTTCATGTTGTCACTTGTTCTGTCTTATTATCAGCTTGTCAATCAACTGTGAAGCACTTTGAACGACATTAATAACCTGTATGAAAGCTGCTATATGAATAAAGACTGATAGATTGATTGAATATTTAAAGCTGAGCAGGAAAACTAGAAAATTACAGTAGAAATCAAATATAGTAGATATCTGAAAATATCAGCTGAACAGACGGATTCAGCAGTTCTGGTCATTTCCAAACATCCGACTGTGTTTCTGTAAACTATGAAAATAACAGTGACAGTAATGATGGTGCTGCTGTATGATGGTAAAACACCAGTACTGCATTCCTTTAGGGAAGGCTCGGCTCATATCTTCTGACATCCGTTTAGATGTTTACACACCGTTATCTCAAAGCAGGCTCGGCCACAGCGCTTTACTCTGAATCTGGAGTGTGTCCAAGTTTATGTTGGTGTGTTTGAACAGGTAAGAACAAGGACGTTCGTTTGGGACTGAAATGTTAGAAAATACGCTTCTCTGTCTCCAGCCAGAGGAACAGCAGTGCGGTCTGTAAACACTGAGAATATAATCCACCCTAAGTACAGCCAACAACCTCAAAACACGCTCTAAATTGGTGAGTACACCAGGTTAAAGAAAGTTACGGCACGGAGCAGAGACGAGCTCGGCAGTGATTATAGAGATCGAGTCTGGAGTTGTTTTGACTCGTCCTGATGCCAAAGGTTCCAGTCTGGTACGACGACTGGACACAAAAAAAGATCCTGAGCTGCTTCAGAGTTCAGAGTATCCGTGTTTCTTATTTATGAGTTTGGTTTTCTTTCCCGTGTAAGGGGGAACGCTCAAAAATGCCACAGGGGCTGTGTTCGAAACCGCATACTACATACTACATACTTCTATACTACATACTATATACTTCTATACTACATACATCTATACTACATACTTCCGTACTACATACTACATACTACATACTACATACTTCTATACTTCTATACTACATACTTCTATACTACATACTACATACTTCTATACTACATACTAAAGGACCAGATAGTAAGCAGACCGTTTACACTGTAGTAAACTACACGATTACCCACAATGCATTTGGTTCCTACCCGAGCTGAAATCATCAGGCTGAAGCTGATTTCATTTTAGCTCTAACTCTGTAAATAAACCACTTTATCCACATTTCTAACCTTTTTAGGAAGAAAGTAAAGTAGCCCTTTAGATCCACAATGTGACGCTAATTTGTCCAAATAACAAGTTAGCCGTAGCGAGTAACGCACTTCCTGTCGTTTTCACAAAATAAAACACCTGTTACCTTTTATTATTAAGAAAACCATAATGATAGAATTGGTGCTTTTATTTTGAAAACAGGCAGAGAATATACCCTCGCTGTAGCTAACTTGAAACCACTGATTTTTTTCAGAAGTTGCATTGCATCTTGGGTAATGTGAGTGTGAGTAGTCAGCTCTTGATGCATACTCTGCATTTCTGGAGAATCTAGTAAACCATCCAGGAACTTCTCACATACTCTAAATCACATACTACGCAGTTAAACACACTACATACTTCACATGACATCAGAGTTAGTACGAGTAGTAGGAAAGGATGAGGTTTCTAACAGAACCATAGTCTACGTTTCCACAATGTGCTCGGTGCTAATTCTACTAACTGAAGCCTGAGTTTAGTTTGGGTTTACCTGCAAACTCGCGGTGTGAAGTACAGATTCTGCCAGGAGCGACAGAGGTACTTGGAGTGGTCCACGACCCGCACCCAGTCCAGCTCGTCCATGGACACCTCGATGTAGTACGAGTACGACCTTAAATAACAAAGAAAGTGAGAATAATGAGGCTCAGAAAACAAAATGAGTTCAATCAGCAGCAATTTTATACAAATCTTAACTTCTTTCTTTTTGTAACTGGCAGGTTTGAAGCTTGTTTCAATACAAGATGAATAAAAACCTCAGTGAACCAAAACTAACACAAAAACCTTCACATGAGCCCTCCCGTCACCTTGACAACGCAACATAACACTAATAAACTCTAGTATGTGGTTTGATATTCCTTTAACCCTCCTGTTGTCCTCGAGTCAAGGAAGGAAGGGAGGAAGAAGGAAGGGAGGAAGGGAGGAAGGAAAGAAGAAGGAAGGACGGAAGGGAGGAAGAAGGAAGGAAGGAAAGGATTGAGGGAGGGAGGGAGAGAGGGAAGAAGGGAGGAAGGAAGGATGCAAGGGAGGAAGAAGGAAGGAAAGGAGGGAGGAAGGAAGGAAGGACAGGAGGGAGGAAGAAAGGGAGGAAAGGAAAGAAGGAAGGGAGGAAAGAATGAAGGACAGAGGAAAGAAGGAATGAAGGAAGGAGGGAGGGAGGAAGGAAGGATGGAAGGGAGGATGGAAGGGAGGAAAGGAAATAAGGACAGAGAAAAAGAAGGAAGGGAGGAAGGTAAAGAGGAAGAAAGAAAGGAGGGAGGAAGGAAGGAAGGAAGAAAGGGGGATGGAGGAAGGAAAGAAGGAAGGGAGGAAAGAGAGAGGAAGGAAAGAAAGAGAGAAGGAAGGGAGGAAGGAAGGAACAGTCAAAACAGACGGGGTCAATTTGACCCAGGAGGACGACACAAAAGTTAAAAACACTGTAAAATATACTAAATGTCTCACCGGCTGTCTCTGTCCCACAGCAGGAGGCGGATGTGGTTGATAATGGACGACTGGCCCAGTTTGACCTGGATCCCCGCCCGGCCATCCTCCTCGATGGGGTGTCTGGAGAAGCCGTGGTCCAGGTCGTAGTTCTGGGTGTCTCCGTCCAGCAGCGCCGACTTCAGCTCTCCTTTCACCACCTGAGCTCCGTGTTTCATGGTGGCAATGTTCTCCTCCGGGACTGAAACCCACGAAGAAGAAGAAGAAGAAGAAGAAGAAGAAGAAAAAGAAGAAGAAAGAGGAGGATACGAAGAAGAAGAAGAAGAAGAAGAAGAAGAAAGAGGAGGATAGGAAGAAGAAAAAGAAGAAAGAGGACGATACAAAAAAGAAGAAGAAGAAGAAGAAGAAGAAGAAGAAGAAGAAGAAGAAAGAGGAGGATACGAAGAAGAAGAAGAAGAAGAAGAAGAAGAAGAAGAAGAAGAAGAAGAAGACACGGATGTTATATGCGGATGAATAAAAGAAATGAAATGTAGATAAACTCTATAATAATATACACTCACTGAGCATTCCCCGGTAGTTGAGGTCCATGTTTCTGCTCTCGGAGCGCATCTTGATGGCGTCCAGCAGGTCGTCGGGGCTCAGAAGGCCCGACGGTCGCACGGTGTTCAGCATCTCCGTCAGCGTCATGAGCGGCAGCCGCACGGCCGCCATCACCTCCTTGGTTTCTGCTCCTTCCCCGTGCTGCCGGCACCAGCGGCACAAAGCCTGAAAGATCTCCTTCTCAGTGGCAGCGAACGAGTCCCGTCTGACCACGGTCAGCAGAGCAGGCTACACACACACACACACACACACACACACACACACACACACACACACACACACCACACACCACACACCACACACGTACAAGATATAGCAAATGTGGTCATTACAGCCTCTAAATCATGAGTATTTGTTTGTCTTCCTGCATTTCATATCACTATAAATCTAATATTTTAGGGTTCTTTTGACTGTTGACCAGATAAATAAGATTTTTAAGACTTGTGGACCTGAAAATTCAAGATGAGAATTAATCTTTTTACTATTTGCAGGCTAAATGATAATTGATTAATTGAAAGTAGCCGTTACAGACATACGGGTAATGGAACTCGATATTTGCAGATAAGCACATCAGATAAATATCATTATCTGGCCCTGCAAAGTTTGGGTTAGGCCTTTAGCTGCAGTCAGGTCAAGTAACACATGCTCTGTCATAAAACCCTGTTTCAAGCCTGCAGTTAAAGGACAGGGTCACAGTTTTTCAAATGTGTCTTAAAACAACAGTAAAGAGCCCAAATTAAACATTAAACTTGTTTTTCTTGCTGTAATGATTCTTGCAGCTGATCATTAGAAGATCCTTCATAATGTTTACAATGGAAGTGATGGAGGACTAAATCCACAGTCCTCCTTCTGTGTAAACATGGATTTAAAAAGGTTAAAATATGAAGCTAATATGAAGCTTCAGCGTTCAAATGAGTCTTCATTCATCTTCTATGTTTCAACGTTACAGTGTTTTTAGTATCAAAGTCTTTTTGTTACTATACTTCCACCACAGCTCAACAGGAAACACTAAGAGGGAATCTGATGCTAAAAAGACTGTAAATGTGTCAGATATCACTTGATATGACTAACTCACACTGTTACCATAGTAACTATAATAACTATAATAACTCACACTGATGAAGCTGAACAGAAGCTTCTGTGTGGACACACTGTGGATTTTGTCCTCCATCACTTTACATTGAAAGCACATTTGAAGGAGATCTTTTAATAGTCAGTATGAACAGGAGTTATGATTACAGAGAGGAAAACCTCTTTACCTGACTGCTGTGAGCCGTTCCTTTAATGTCTCACTCTGTTGCTCGGTCTTATAAAAATCACTCACCTGACTCTGTAGCTCAGGTTTATGAGACACAGGAGACACTGAAGAGATCATTTCACAGAGTCAGGATAAATAAAGGGCCCCTAATGTGAGTGTGAGTCAAGTGCAGTATTAAATAAAACCATCATCCTGCCTCTTACCTTGGACAGCATGAGGAAGCCGTCAGAATTCAACACTTCAGGTGCGTGTCTATCCATGTAGGCACAGCAGGCTGCACTGAGCGTGCTCAGGGAGTAGAGACTGGCCACGTCGAAAACCAGGCAGACGTTGTTGGTGTGCAGGATGGTGCGCAGGAACTCGGAGGTGGAGTCTTCCAGCGGTTGGAGGCCATATCGGTGAGCCAAGCCCAGGAAGTCCAGTAGCACCTCTTCCCGGGCTGAGCTGAGACTGGCCCGTCCCGTGTACAGATAGTGTAGCAGCATGGAGAAAGCTTCAGCCCGCGTCTCCTCTAGAGAGACCTCCGCCTGGGGCTGAGACTCTTTCATCCCGCCGTACAAAAGGGCCCTAAAGGAGCCAGAAATAAAATGATTTGAGAGTTTATACGTTTTCAGACACTAAACGTTTTCTGATTCATTCTCTCCACAGGAAGTTAGACTGTGTCGACCAGCAACTGTCTGCAGTCTCACAAACATCTGGCGTAAAAAGGAGCCATTTGCACCTGGAACTAACTTGTTTTTCAGATGGGCTGATCATAAGCAGACAGCTCTAAGTACAAGTCCGAATGCACCCAACACATTGAGATCCAATCACTCAGACCGCATTCTTTTAGCAGTGTGAAAGTAATTAGTCCTGGGTCACACTGAAGGACCGCCTACCCAACTGACATCTTCTCTTTCCTCACAGACTAGATGAGGGTTTATATGAAAAATAACTTCTTTTTACTTGTCAACATTTAACTCTGTTTCCTCTGTCCAGTACAGTTTTTAGTTTTGTTGCGCTGCTCGACATGATGAAGGTCTGGATTCATCTTCCCTCCAGACAGTTTCACTATCTGTGTTTGTGTGTAACTACTGACTCTCATTAGATGTGTAGAAGAACACAGAACATTAATTAACATCAGATCCTGACCGGACGGATCTTGTTAGCATGTCGGGAGATTTAAATAATCAATGAAGTTCAGCTGCTGTGCCTCGTGTGTAAATGTGTGCAGCGTCTCTCAATGGGAAGACACAGCAGCAGAGAGACATCAATGTATATAACTCTCATATTAGTAGTTACATATATGTCCAGATGCAGCACTCGACCAAATCAATAGGACAGACATTTGATTGACGGGTCACACGATGCATCCCGCTATATAACAAGTTGAACACAGCTTTACCGCGGGTTACAAACAACAATAAATGTGATCTTTGTTTATTTTCATATAGAGCAGAGCAGTGAGATCTGATTACAAGTCGTCACTTAATGTCATGAGTGATGGTAATGTTTCAAAAGCGTATATCAAGATAGTTTAAGTTATAAGTATATGTAGTATTTCATGTTCTAACAGCGGAAACGCTTAATCTATTAGTTGCCAATTATTAATCGCACTATTTTGATAATTCTTTAGTCATTTTGAAACATTTTATATGAAAATAAGTCATAATTCTTTGCTTACAGCTTCTTAAATGTGAATATTTTAATGGTTTATTTAGTCTTCTATTAGTAAACTGAGTAATTGTTGGGGTTGTGGAGAAAACGAGACATTATAGGATGTCACCTTACATTGTAAGTGCATGATAAAGGGATCCTCTAATAGTCAGTATGAACAAGAGGAATGATTGCAGCAAGAAAACAGCTTTAATGTTCATTTAAACTCCTGACTGTAGAAAAACTGCGACCTCGTCCTTTAACTGTTACCTGAAGTAGTGACAGCGAGCTGCCAGGATGACCCGGTGCGCTGGGAAGCGTTTCCCCTCCACGATGAAGGTGACATCGCTGTACTCCTCGCCGGGCACCAGGGCTCCCAGCTGCTCCGACAGCAGGTGGATGTGGTCGATCTCAGACACGGAGGCCAGTGGACGCAGAGGGTGGCTGTTACTCATGGTGGACGGCTGCCAAGGTCACATCTGACACAGGAACAGACAAGACATACCCAGAGTAAACCAGATAGTCATAAAGTTGGAACTGAATGTCCTAAAATGTCTCCTTAAGTCAAGGTGTAAAGTTTATATCAGAGGCTTAGTAACTACTGGTTAGTTCTACATAATTACTGTAGTATCAGCCAAACTAAGACAGATTTTGTTAATACGGTATTTTGTCCTTGATTTTTGTGCTTTTTATATGGGTGAGTCAGCTATATAATTAAATGGTTTCATTATTTGTGTGTTTTAATTGTGTTTCTTGTTGATATACAACCAGCAGTCTCTACTAGGGATACGCATGGGCCCATTTTTCCAGGGTCGACTAGTCGAATATTTGCTGCATGCCAACATTAACAGGGGCTAAATAGATAATGTGTCAAAAATAACTTTCCACAAGCTTTAACTGCACAAACTTGTATTAATTTAAATGATAATCAGCCTGCATTTCTTTACACAAGCACATTAATTAAAAGAAAATATGTCACTTTTACAGACTCATAAAAATATAACAGCGTGGATTTTTTTTCTCCCCGTCATAAACAACACTGAGTATATCCTTTATAATCATGTTAGCAATGAGAGACATATCGTTAGTTTTCTCTCTGAGACTTTTGTTCCAGATGTTGTCGGGCTAGCTTGGTGATTAGCGTCAGGTCCGTCTCCCTTAGCAACCGTCTCCCTTAGTAACCGTCTCAGCAGACAGCAGCTTTTTGTCCGTGTGAAACCACGATAGCTCAACTCGGCTCCACATATTTCACTCTCCCGACAACATTATCCTTTACTTTCTGGAAGGTTTTACACGCTGGACTTTTGTGTGGCTTCGTCTGCTAGCAAGCTAATTTACTACCGAGTCAAAGTAGCTGAGTGCAGCAGTACAAATTCACTCTGTGTCAGACGGTGCTCCCCCTAGTGGCTGAAAGTGAGAATTGCTCTGTAGTAGTAGTTAATGAACTTGACACACTCTTGATTCAAGTTTTTCAAACAAACGACCACAGCACAAAGGTCGACTTTAGATTTCGCGAACAACTATTAGATTAATCGGTTTTAATGACACATCCCTAATTTTAAGAGGTATTTTATCACAAGTGCAATTTTAAAACTCAAAAGTAGGTCTTGCTCCATGGTATTTTTTCATGCCATGTTCTACTATATTGTGCTTCATTTTGGATACTTTTATTATCATTAATATTGTTATATGTTATTATGTCTGTGTCATACTCTACTTCAAAATAAGGTGGAAGTGCTTTACGACAACTTAGACATCCCCCTAGTGGCTGAAAGTGAGAATTGCTCTGTAGTAGTCAATAAACCCAACATTAAATATTTTCAATGAAAAAAAAAAACCAAACGACCACAGCACAAAGGTTGACTTTAGACCCCGCAAGCGACTATAAGATTATTCAGTCTTAATGACACATCCTTAGTCTGTGCACGGGTGTTTTATGTTGAAAACTGACTCCATGCAGTTTCTCACTCCCTGTCCAGTTCGATCTGCTCTGTGCAGCTCAACGCGGCTTTGACTTCGGTTTCTGTCAGAAATAGACTTGGTGGGTATGTATGTTTGTTAGGTGAGTGTGTTGTAGTGGAGAAGAGCAGCTGGTGGGATCACAAGCATACGAAGGTGTATTTGAAACATTACATTTTTTTTGTTTGCCTCATGTCTCATCTTATAACACTGGAGTGGGTGAGACTGGTGACCTATACTGCCTATAGTAATAATAATAATAATAATAATAATAATAATAATAGTAACATTATGTACAAAAGTAAATAAATAATAATGTTGTGGAGTGATAATATGAACCTCCATTCATATAATAAATAAAGACTTTTAGGATCTGTCATTTCTTTCTTTCATTCCTTCCTGTCTTCTCTTCCTTGCTTCCACCTGTCTTTCCTTCCTTTAATCTTTTTAAAGGACCAGCCCACATCAGATCATATTGTTCTGTTTGTGGCCCTTGAATGAAGATGATGTTTGACCCTCCTGCTCTATACAGTCAATAGTCTCAGAGGGGTAAAAGTAGCAGTGACGTTATTCCACCAGTAGGTGGCAGCAGAGCACTGAACAGGCACCTGGTGTAACAGGAAGAAGAAGAAGGAGCAGGGTTCCCACACATTTTTACCAATGAATTTTCAAAACTTTTCTACAACTATTCCATAATATTTTACCCAATTTCCATGATTTTGAATTTAAATAGTTTAACAAAGGGTCCTCCCCCCCAGATCATAGATGTCATTTCCTGTATGCTGGAGCCTTTTAACAGGTGTTTTGACACTTTGATTTGCATTTTATAATTACATACAGAGCAAGCGTTTGGCCCCAGATCACATATTAGAAGATATTAAAAAGCTAAAAATAGAAATTGATGATTTGTATATTCTTATTAAATGAAACTACTGATTTTTGACATGGTAAAAAAAAAGAGGGGGGGGGGGGTCCAAGTTCATGCAGCCAGTCTTATATCCATTATCTTTGCTAGAGAGAGCGGGTCTTCCCTAATTCAAAACTTTTCGAAAACATTCACCTAAATCCAAACCATGTCAAGGCCTGGAAAACATTTTTTCTAATAGCAGGGGTTTCCCTTCTCTTTCTTTCTTGTCTTCTCTTCCTTGGTTCCATCTTTTCTTCCTTCCTCCTACCATCTGTCTTTTCTTTCTTTCTTGTCTTCTCTTCCTTACTTCCATCTGTCTTTCCTTCTCATCTTCCCTTCCTTCCTTCATCCCTTTCTACCTTCCATGTGTCCTATCTTTCCATCTTTCCTTCCTTCCGTGTGTCCTTTCTTTCTTGTCTTCTCTTCCTTTCTTCCTTCCTTCTATCTTTTTAAAGGACCTGCCCACTTCAGATCATATTGTTCTGTTTATGCCCCTTGAATGAAGATGAGTTTGACCCTCCTGATCTATACAGTCAATAGTCTCAGAGGGGTAAAAAGCAGCAGTGACGTTCTTCCACCAGTAGGAGGCAGAAGAGCACTGAACCGGCGTCTGGTGAAACAGGAAGAAGAAGCTTCTGCTGTCACAAGATAACACGGTCGCTCTTTACACCATAACACCGGCGGCTCACTGCTAATGCTAAATGCTAAATGCTAACTAGAATACAACGAGCAACAACCGGCTTGACTGTAAACGTAGCACTCATCACACTGTCTGCGCTTCACCACAACAGGTTATCGATCCTCTATCAGGTGAAGCTGATCAGCTGAGTTATCGATCAGTCCGGATATTTGACACCTGAACATTATATAGCTTCTGGTTTGTTTACTCTAACGCGTTTCCTACTCACCAAGCAGCTTCCGTCCACTCCGTGTGCCTCTGTAGGAACAAAGGAAAGCGGGGTTTTCTAAAACAATTTAAAAGGCGTCGCTTGTCTTTCCAAATGAGTAGAAAAAATATTCAGCACCAAAGTCACGATTCCTCCAACATCCCGACGGAAGCCGAGCGAGGTCAGCGGCAGTCACTTCCGGTTCGAGACGGCTTGTTTTGTTGTTGTTTTTTTTAAAGGTGTAAACCCAATGGTTCAGTATCTCAAGTAATGACTTAGTATCTCAAAATAATGACTCAGTATCTCAAATAATGACTTAGTATCTCATAATAATGACTTAGTATCGCATAATAATGACTTAGTGTCTCAAATTATGACTTAGTATCGCATAATAATGACTTAGTATCGCATAATAATGACTGAGTATCTCAAATAATGACTTAGTATCTCACAATAATGACTTAGTGTCTCAAATTATGACTTAGTATCGCATAATAATGACTTAGAATCTCAAATTATGACTTAGTATCTCAAAATGATATCTTAGTATCTCATAATAATGACTTAGTATTGCATAATAATGACTTAGTGTCTCAAATTATGACTTAGTATCGCATAATAATGACTTAGTATCTCAAAATAATGACTGAGTATCTCAAAATGATGTCTTAGTATCTCATAATAATGATTCAGTATCTCAAATGATGACTTAGTATCTCAAAATGATGACTGAGTATCTCAAAATGACCTAGTACCATGTCCTAGTACCTCAAAAATATGACTCGTTTCAACGTGAGTGTTTTTAGTGCCCCTTTAAGTCCCTCTTTTTGTTACTATACTTCCACCACAGCTCAACAGGGAAACACTAAGAGGGAAATGTGATGCTATAAGATTGTAAATGTGTCAGATATCACTTAATATGACTAACTCAGACTGCTGAAGCTGAGTAAAAGCTTCACATCTACTTTTAAATGACTGTGTGGACACACTATGGATTTTCTCCTCCATCACTTACATCACTTAAAATCATTATTTATTCTTTTACTTTATGTGCTTCCTAACTTGCTCATAACTTTACAAATACAACACAACTTTCAATCATGCCATCATTTATTGATTAATAATATCATATAATATCACATTCCACCTTTTTTCACTTTGCTTTAAACACTTTCACTTAACAAAGACATACATCTTCAAATATAAAACCACTAAACTTAAAAATATAGCTGTAAAATTTGAATAAAAGCATTTTTTAAAGTATTGAAATTGATTAACTTTGATAAATTATTTAAAACTAATCATTACAAGCAACATGTTTAAAAAATGAAAACAACATTTTAAAGCTTAAACTGTGACGCAATGCTACCACATCCATCACTGAGCACAAAAAGGATTTGATAGCACATTCAGCAAGTAAAATTGATCTTATGCTAATTTACATTTCAAGATACCACCCACATGAACGTTGCATCATTACTTCTCCTTTTTACATCGTGCTATTACTTAACTTACGACACCCCATCTGGAAATATAGCTTTTTATAGCAAAACGTTCTGAAAATAATCACAAAAAGAGGAATCATCTGATGTAAGTCTGGTTGGGTTAGTTGACAGTAGCGTAGAGGTTGTTGGGATCAGTGGAGGCTCCAGCAGAAGAGGAAAAGGAAGCTTTCACAGTACTGTAGGTCACTGCATCACCTTCATCTTTCCTCGGAACCTGAGAAACAGCACAACATAAATTACACAACGGGATATGGCTGTGTGTGTAATACCCAGTACACACACATTGGCACATGTTGAAAGATTACAGGAAGCATCATGGCACCCTGCCGTGGAAAACACAACAAGAGTACAACGCACTGCAACAGCATGAGAAGCAAGTGTGTGGAATGCATTTCAGTGTATTAAAAACATGCAATGAAGTGGACACATTGTTGACATGAGTATCCTAACCAGTCAGACAGCTTACCCGGGCTTTGCTGTTGGTCTTCTCGGTGTAGCTGATGGAGGCGTAGGAAATCCCATCTTCAGGATCAACCTACACAGTGAAGACAACATACTGATGAGTAACATGTAGATTAATGTGGTCTCACTTCTATTTCATTACAGTAAACGCTTCTGGTACTTCTGCAGAGGAGGTCATGTGATGTCGCAAAGCATTCTGGTTTAACAGCCTACTGCTTAGCACTCATCTTCCTTTTTGGAGTAGTCCAGTTGCATCATCTAACTTCTCTTTTCTATTTTTATTGCACACTCTCAAGACTGTGAAAAAAACACCTCTAGATACTAGAAGTGTCATGTGTGATCTCACCGTGTCCTGACTGGTCTCTGGAGCAGGCTGCGTCACTGCAGGGTTTGAGTCCAGTCCCTGCACGAATAAGGTTTAATATAGTGGTGAAAAAAAAACATCTCACAGTTCAGTTAATACAGATGTTGTCAGGACACAATACAAGCAACACCTGTGCAGTCTATATAAAATACATCTTGTGCAGGTTTTAGGTACAGGTAGGGTGATAGATGAACTTTTCGAGTGGATAAACTGAATTTATGAAGCTTATAATGTTCACTTAGTGCTGGATGTGTATTCATTATTCTCGTCTTATTCTCTTTCAGCTATAAAACACAATTAAAGTGAATCATATTTTAAACTCACAATGTTATCATCCATCTGTGCTTTTTTCCCTAAAAAGAGAAAAGAGAAAGTGAGTTTTAACTTCTGGTGAAAATCAGAAGTCAATCTAAACTTTTTGTTGATGAAAGTTTAATCTGTAAACGTCCTCACACCTTTAGCTCTCTTCCATCTGATGAGTACCACAAAAATGATCAACAGTGCCACTAAAGCCACGGGGACGAGGATGAACAACCACCACATGTCTGAAAAAACAGTAAAAACATTAAAAAACACTTTGGTAGTGCTTTGTGGAAAACATTTGTGGCATCTATTTATCTCTCTTATACCATTCTACCCTTTGGTAATACATATAGTATACTTTTCTTCTGTCCCTGTGTCCAACGCCACTTTGAGCTAAAAGTAAATCAAACCCTAACCCTTTTAAAACAATGAAGTGTCTGTCAGCAGTTCATAGAGACATAATAATTCCACAGAGTTTCTACCTTTAAATCCAGTTGAACCATCATGTGTATCAGGCCTCGGTGTGTCCGTATCTGTATTTCTTCTGCTTTCAGTCTTTCTATCATTTGTTATCTTTGTTGGTGACGTAGTTGTTGGTGCTTTTCCTTTCCCATCTGGACCTAAACAACATCACAAAGTGTTTCAGTAAGAGCATGCTTCACGTTTAGCATCTGCAGCAACCAAAGAATGAACACTGATGAATGATTTTAAACAGCTCGCTTGCTGCTCACCTTTTTCTGCTGCTGTTGTTTCAGGTTCTCTTGTTGTTGTTGCAGCTTCACCTGAGAGATTAGATTAAAACCAACTATTGTGACTTAATGAGAGAAAATTACATTGTTCAAAAACTTAAACACATCAAATAAACAAATGTAGTTTCTTATATTTCTTATCAGAATACAGTGATTTTAAACAGCTCGTCATCTTCTCACCTGGTTTCTTACCTGATAACTGAGGACTGAAGTTATACAGCTGCACTTCTCTACTGTTACGACTTGTGACTTCACACTGCAGAAACTTATAATTTGATTCGTAAATATAATGAGGAGTCAACAACAATGCAGTGACTGAGCAGGTAGAGTGTGATGTCTTTGTGTTTCTGGTATATATGTCCCAGTCTCCTCCGTTATACAGCCACTTCACTGTGTGTCTGCACTCATCATATATCGACACAGAGCAGCTTAACTTCACCGTATCAGTGTCCTTATGTTCAGTCACTGGTGGAGATGGAGATATTGTGAGAGAAAGACAACAAGAGTAAAATTAACTTCATCACTGTAATCATAATTATTGTAATGTTTCAGTATATTGTTCTAACAAGACAGTTTGATCTGAAAACATTATGATGTAAATACTCACTGCTAACAACAGACAGATCAACCACAGAGTCTCGACCTTGTTGTTGTCCTGATCTGTCGAACTGTCTGCAGCCGTAACGACCAGCATCCTGAACTGTGACCTTCTTTATAACCAGAGAACAGTCCGCTGTAACACTCAGTCTGTCTGATTTAGCTTTGGCACTTTCACCAATCTGTCCCCGTCTAACCAACACATCTGCTGGTGTTTTTAATGAAGGACTGAAGAGCCAGTTAGTTCTGTCACATTTATCCTGATCTGCTATCAAACTTTCACAAGGAACAGTAACTTCATCTCCCTCTCTGAAGGTGATGAAGAGGAACTTCCCTTTGGTTACTGCTGTGGAGGAGATGAGCGAGAGAAATAAGACACATTAAAAGAGGTAAAAAATATAATTAATAATGTCAGTGTGAACATAATTTTAGATAAAACAAACTTGTACAAATGTGCTTCATATTTAGCTTGAAAGACTTCATTAAACTCAACATTCATCTTGCTAGAAAACTACTTGACTGTGTTGATAATAAAGTGATAAAGTAGCATTACAGATGTTAAGAATTCATCTTTCTGTACATGTAACATGTTTCTTACCAGTAAACTGAAGCAGCAGTGTCAGAAATAAAAGCATTTTATTCCATCTGAAGTGAACGATCATGATCCCCCGTTTCTCTCCTCTGACTTCTTCTTTCTTTTAAGTCTCTAAACGAGTGTTTCTTGTAGACAAGTGTGGCTTCTACTTCCTGTCATTAGTAAGGTGTCACTTCCTCATAATGACTTTTACTCCTCCTCTCTGTCTTATGGCAGCGGTTGCTATTCCTTATACAGATTGTGTCCTCTTTTATGTTTCTATGTTGTTTATGGCTGGCATGAAGTTCACTCTGACCTGATGTATCTGGAGTTAAAATGTTGTTTTTTTGTACAGCTGTTGACATTGCAGTTTGTTCTCATTCAGAGGTTTAACTTAACTCACAAGAATAAGGATTGTCCCACTTCTAAGTTTGCTTTAATTACTTTCATATTGGAACATTAAAATAAACTACAGATATATACATGTTTAAAAAATACTGCATATAAAACAATAACATGTAGCCTAATACTTTAAAAATGATATAAAAAAGTAAAAAGTTCAAACTAAAACATCTTTAACTACAACACTAACACATTAAACCAACATGTATCATATAATGTATTTTTCTCATTTACACTCCAGGCAGCATCCTTTACACACAGTGCTACTAGTTAACTTACTACTCCCCCTGCTGGACAAATAGAGCGCTTACAACAATAATGAATCCTGAAAATCATCAGAAAAACAAACAGTCATGAGAGGAGCTGTAACTATACTGTGGTCTCTTATTTTTTAGGTTAGTTGACAGTAGCGTAGAGGTTGCTGGGATCAGTGGAGGCTCCAGCAGAAGAGGAGGAAGCTTTCACAGTGCTGTAGGTCACTGCATCACCTTCATCTTTCCTCGGAACCTGAGAAACAGCACAACATAAATTACACAACGGGATATGGCTGTGTGTGTAATACCCAGTAATACATTGGCACATGTTGAAAGATTACAGGAAGCATCATGGCACCCTGCCGTGGAAAACACAACAACAGTACAATGCACTGCAACAGCATGAGAAGCAAGTGTGTGGAATGCATTTCAGTGTATTAAAACATGCAGTAAAGTTGCAGATGAGGTCATGTGATGTCTCAAAGCATTCTGGTTTAACAGCCTACTGCTTAACACTCATCTCCCTTTTTGGTGGAGTCCAGTTGCCTCATCTAACTTCTCTTTGCTATGTTTATTGCATACTCTCAAGACTGTGAAAAAAACGCCTCTAGATACTTATGCAACTCAGAGAAGAACCAGAAGTGTCATGTGTGATCTCACCGTGTCCTGACTGCAGGGTTTGAGTCCAGTCCCTGCACGAATAAGGTTTAATATAGTGGTGCAGAAACAGTTGGTCTTCTTGGTGTAGCTGATGGAGGCGTAGGAAACCCCATCTTCAGCATCAACCTACACAGTGAAGACAACATACTGATGAGTAACATGTAGATTAATGTGGTCTCACTTCTATTTCATTACAGCAGTGGCGTGCACAGACATTTTGGGGGGTAGGTGCTCAGAGAAAAACAATTGCTCTTTGTGCGGCATGTGGAACTGCTGGCTGCCTTATTATCTGGTTGACATGGGCCTACACTGCAGCACATTGAAATGTAGCTGTCATGGACTCTGCTTTATCTGTGTCTGTTATATATTCTGGGGATTCATCTCCCTCATCTTCCATGCTAGTAGATGGCCTATTGCAGGACAGCACAGAGCTGCTTCCCTGCTGTAGCTGCCTAGAATAGAATAATAATAGTTTTAATACTAGCCTATTTTTTAAGTTTCAATAATAGCCTATTAAGGTAGATACAAGATTACTGCAAGTCTTGTAACATTGAAATAACTTATGGTTGGTACAAAATAATATAATTAGCTAATACAGCTTGATTTAGTACCGCCAAACTACACTTGTGTAGTTAAAATAAAATGTGGACAGCTTTTAAGATATTTCAATAGAATTAGAGGAACAGTTTAACTTTAAAATCTGAGCTTTAAAAGGCCCTAAACAGTTAACATGACTCTGGTCATGACCCTGACCTTTCATCTTCATCTTCCTCTTCCTCCTTGCTGCTGGTGGATGCTTTTATCCAGGAGAGCAGAGAGCTGCTTTCCTGGGCTGCCTGCTGTAGCTCCCTTTCTTTTTCCTTTCTTACCCTCTCCTTTCTAGGCATTATGCTGCAATTAGTAAATAAAAAGAGACCAAAAGTATGAATAAGACTGCTTGGTGACATTACAAGGCAGGAGACTACTTTTTCTGCAGGCAATTGGGAATTGCCTGTTTGTCATTTAGCAAATAAATTACTGCAAATATTAATTGTGCAGCCTAATGTAAACCTACACAATACTAAATATTCAGCTTAAGAATACTGATAGATTCACATGCTGTACTAATGCAAACTCTACATTAGACATTAGTTGTGTGGTGGTCATAACGTCATATCTATTATTGATTTGGGCTAGCGTCGCTAGAGCTTGGCAACTGAGGCTTAGGGGGCAAATAATACACTCGACTCGATCCATGTATGTGTTACCTGGCTGGTGGGGCTTGGGAGGAGGTGTGTGGGGGTTGCAGATGTGCACTACTGCTGCAACGCGCCTCCGTTTGTGTCCGCTCTGCGCGTTCACGTTGACAAAGGAAGAGAGCACACGCGTGTGCTAATGTAGAGTTACATTAGCACACGCTTTTAATCGTCGAGCATTATAGATGATTTATAGATGGGCCACACTGTTAAAAAAAACTACAAAAAAAGACCTTTCAAAAGGGCACTTCCGTAGTCCAAAGGGCAAAGGGCAGGTGAAATAGCACCACCTAGTGTCTATTTGTGCACGCCACTGCATTACAGTAAACACTTCTGTTACATTATCACGACTTTCCTTCTTACTTTGCAGTTTAACACATTAAAACCACTGATGTGAGCTGATGCAAAGTTTTAGCAGTTATTTTACTGCTAAAGAAGTAGAAGAAGAAAGAAGTCAGTAGATTTAAGAAAGTCTGTTACAGGTTTCATCATTTCAGACTTGGTTTGGTTGGAGGAGGACTGAGGAGGTGTGAACTGTTAAGACACTAAATTACAGCTGGTTAAATCCTGTTTGACGTCACACATGAACACAGAAGTGAGTTAAACTCCTCCTACCAGAATCTGATGTGGTGCAACTTAAAGTTACTGAGAACAAAATGATGTAGTAATATTTTAGTGGTTCCTTCTTTCAGCTAAATATAGTTTCCTAAGAACTAAGACAGAAGTGTTTACACCTACATGTGGTTACAACATCAGCTGAACTGTGGAGGTTTTATCCTCTAATGATGATCAAGTTTTTTTGGGGTCACTCTCTTAATTGAACGTTAATATAAACTGAGTAGAGACTTACAGTAGTTCAGGCAGGTACATATGAGTTATATAAGAGTCATAATTTGAACCAAACTGAATGAATTACAACAACATCAGAAGGAATACAAGAGAAAATGTTTCTTCTAAACTTTATATCAATATTTATTGAAAATTCACATTTTACAGTAAAGCCATAATACTGTTACAAAATATAGCATATAGTTCAGGTGATTATCAAGAAGTTCTTATTTTCACATTATATGATTCTCAGTTAAGGAAAATAGACTCTGTTAAGGCTTAAAGCTCATTCAACCAAACATTACAAAGTCTATAAGAATATATTAGACTACAAACAAACATGTTTACAGCAATACTATAAATGAAACTAAATATTTCTTATGTTTGCAAAGAGATAAAATAAAAATAAAAAACTCAGGCAAAGCTACAACTACAAAAGCAATGAGTCAAATGTTGAAATGGACTCTAAATTGTTAAGCTGGAAGCTAATTTTAAGCTTTTCAACACCTAAAAACGACTCAAAATGATTCTAGATAATTAACTTTGTGATGGGATAATCTGTAATTACAGTCTGTATTTATTTTAGTTAGGTGATGTTGGTGTGGAAGCTGTTTGTTTTTAGTTGTGGAGTCAGACAGAAGCCTAATTTTCTCTGAGGTTTTCATAGTTCACCGTAACATTGTCATCTTCACCATGATGCATCTGTGAAAAACAGAAAAATAAAATAAAATTGAGACGCTGAGCAGTCCCTTACATTTTATTATATCACCCCAAACTACCAGAATGTTCCTCCCAGCTGACTGTTGAAGTTTTAAAACTGAATACAGGTCACAGTGGAGTCAGCAGACCCTGAACGCACCATAAGATATTTACCTGACTGGCTGCTGCACCTGAACGCCTCGCTGTTCTGCTTCTTACTGAGTAAGAAACCTGCACAAACACAAACAGTGAGACATTCACAGTCCTGCATTACAGTCACATGGACGTTATTAGTTGATCTTATACATCTACTCACAGTGTGGTCATCAGGTGGTCTCTGGTTCCCTGCTAAACCAATCAGAGGAACATTTCAGCTCTAAACTTACAGTTTGTGTTAATCAGACTGAACAAAGGTTGGTGAACATTTTCTCACCTCCAGCTCTGAAGTGACGAACAGCAACAACAGTGATGAGAACAGTAACAACAGTGATGAGGACGAATTCAACCACACGCATCACCAACATTGTGTAGATCAGAGCAGAACAATCTGTATGAACTGTGGAGTATAGAAGAGTTTTAGAAGAAATGAGCTGAAACTTTTTTTCTCGTGAACACAGTCCTATAGAAAAGAATAGGGCAGAAAAAACGTAGCCATCTCACTATTTATGAGCTCAAATTGTGAGATGGCTACGTTTTACACTGTGGACCAACGTAGCTGTGAGATGGGTTGAGTCAAGAGAGAACAACTAGTAAGTGCCATGAAGCTAAGTTTGAGTCCAGTAGGACGTTGGTACCAACAGACATAAACACAATGAATAGAGAGTTTAGAGGAAGTTTGTTTTGTTTCAGTCCATCAAGCTGTTTGAGTTTCTGTAAGTAAGTGTCAGGAATCTGAATGTGATGTGAGCAGCAGCTGGTCAGCAGTGGAGGGATAGAAACACAGCTGTTTACACATGTTCTGAGGCCAGCAGTGGTTAAATACATTAAATAAAATGTTGAATACATATAAATGACTTTACTGCTTACCTTCTGATGTTTCTGTTGATCGTGTTGTTTCAGGGTTTGATGTTGTTGCAACCACACGAGATACATTAAATTAAAACCAACAAACTTTAAAATTATTAAACAAAAACACATCGTTCTACATTTAAAATACATCAAATAAACAAATGTAGTTTGTTATATTTCTTATTAGAATACAGCGATTTTAAACGGCTCATTTGTGGCATCTATTTAACTTTTTTATACCAACTGAATCATCATGTCTATCAGGCCTCGGTGTGTCCGTATCTGTATTTCTCCTACCTTCAGTCTTTTTATCATTTGTCATCTTTGTTGGTGACGTAGTTGTTGGTGCTTTTCCTTTCCCATCTGGACCTAAACAACACAACTGTTTTAGTAAAAGCATGCATCATGTTTAGCATCTGCAGCAGAAAAGAATGAATACTGAAATATTTAAAGTTAAAATGCATCAAATAAATAAATGCAGTTTGTCATTTTTTCATATTAGAATAAAGTGATTTTAAACAGCTCGCTTGCTGCTCACCTTCTTCTGCTGCTGTTGATTTTGTTGTTTCAGGTCCTGTTGTTGCAGCTTCACCTGACAGATGAAATTAAAATCAGTTAAAACGCAGTTTACTAACTGCTGTGACTAAATCATGAAACAAGACACTGTTTTAAAATTTTAAATACATCAAATAAACAAATGTAGTTTGTTATATTTCTTATTAGAATAAAGTGATTTTAAACAGCTGGTCATCTTCTCACCTGGTTTCTTTCCTGATAACTGAGAACTGAAGTTATACAGCTGCTCTTCATTACTGATGAGATCTTTGACTTTACACTGCAAATACTTATAATTTGATGTGTAAATAAAATGAGAAGTTGGCAACAACACATTGGCTGAGCAGGTAGGTTGTGATGTCTCTGTGTCTCCAGTATTTTTGTCCCAATCTACTCCGTTATACAGCCACTTCACTGTGTATCTGCACTGTTCATATATCGACACAGAGCAGCTTAACGTCACCTTATCAGTGTCCTTATGTTCTGTCACTGGTGAAGATGGAGATATTGTGAGAGAAAGACAACAAGAGTCAAATTAACTTCATCACTGTAATCATAATTATTGTCATGTTTCAGTATATTGTTCTAACAAGAGAGTTTGATCTGAAAACATTATGATGTAAATACTCACTGCTAACAACAGCCAGAAAATCCACAGAGTCTGGACCTTGTTGTCGTCCTGGTCTGTCGTTCTGTCTGCAGGTGTAAATACCAGCATCCTCAACTGTGACCTTCTTTATAACCAGAGAACAGTCCGCTGTAACACTCAGTCTGTCTGATTTAGCTTTGGCATTTTTACCAATCTGCCCAAGTCTAATCAGATCTACTGATGCTGCGTTTCTTGAACCACTGAAGATCCAGTCAGTGCTGTCACATTTATCCTGATCAGTCATCACATTTTTACAGGACAAAGTGGCTTCATCTCCATCTCTGACAGCGATGAAGAGGGAAGTTTGTCCAGTTACTGCTGTTGAGAATTTGAGAGAGAAATGTGATAAATGAACTGAAATAAGAATATGACTGTAGTGTGAATGTTAAAAACAAACAGCTTATTTCACTGTCTTAATGAAATGAAGGTTATTCAATCAGATTTTTGTATCTTACCTGTAAACTGAAGCCCCAGAATCAGAAATAAAAACATTTTAATCCATCTGAGTTCAACCATCGTGCTTCTCTGTCTTTCTCTCTGTCTTCTTCTCACGCTCTCAGCTCTCAAAATGCAGAAACACACTATCTACTTCCTGTAATGAGCAAAGTGTCTCCTCCCATCTTTCTTAAGTTATCAAACTTGTAACTTTTGTAGGTGGAGCATATCAGCTTCCCTTTTATTTCTATTCACAGTTTTTTGCATTTTACAAGCAAGCATCTGTGATATCTTGTATAATCTTATATATCAATATAATATCTATATACATACAGGATTAGATATCAGAGGAGTTCAGGGTCAATGTTTCCAGAGACTCACCACCAAGACCACAACACACTTCCTTTCCACTGCTGCATATCAAAGTATTTCATGTAATACTTTTAAAATGTGAAAACATTGTGCACAAGACATGACTGCAACATCTGATGAGCATAAACTAGTTTATGTTGTGTTTTTGCAAATATAAGACATTCATGAATGTAAATGTAAATAAACTCTCAATGTTAAATACAAGAGGGTTGATGCAGTTGACAGTGAATGTCTCTGCTAACCTACAAACCAAAACCACAACACTCCTCCTCTCTGCTGTGGTGTTTAAGTGTCAAGGTACTTCCTATAATCAGAAGCTATATTTATATTATTCTTTTGAAGACACTAAAATACAGCTGATTAAATCCTGTTTGATGTCACACATGAACACAGAAGTGAGTTAAACTCCTCCTACCAGAATCTGATGTGGGGCAACATAAAGTTACGGAGAACAAAATGATGTAGTAATATTTTAGTGGTTCCTTATTCCAGCTAAAAATGCTTTTCTAAAGAACTAAGACAGAAGTGTTTACACCTACATGTGGTTACAACATCAGCTGAACTGTGGAGGTTTTATCCTCTAATGATGATCAAGTTTGCATCATAAAGCTCCTGGAAACAAACACTTTATGGATGCATAAAAGAAACAGTTGCTCTTTGAAGTCATGGCTACATTTTTGGGGTCACTCTCTTAATTGAACTTTAATATAAACTGAGTAGAGACTTACAGTAGTTCAGGCAGGTACATATGAGTTATATAAGAGTCATATAATTTGATCCATACGGTGGATCTATCTTTGTCTCTGTCTCTCTCTGTCTCTATCTCTGTCTCTGTCTGTGTCTCTGTCTCTGTCTCTGTCTCTGTCTCTGTCTCTCTGTGAATGAATGAATGACTTAGAGGGCGTGGCCAGGGAAGGTGTTGAAGACGGGCACCAGTGATTTCAACAGCCTACTCAGTCTGATAGGGTACCTTTATTCAGATTTTCAGCATATCTAACTGAATATAAGAAACTTAGTTAAACACACATCACCTGTGGATGGTGAGGGCTCCGCGCTGCACAGTGCTGAACTTTGGGACCCAGCACTCTGCACAGAAAGCTCCTCTCAGTATTAGAGCTTCTTCGTCTAAGACGTTAACATCCAAACAAGGACACAACGTTGTGAAGAAAGAAACTCGTGAATGGGAATTTTGATGTGGGGAGTATATGAGGCGTAAAGCGACCTTTCCCACCAATCAAACAGACTAAATGTCTCTACAACATGTTATAAAGACATTTAGTGTGTTTTATTCTGTTTTCTGTCAGGTGTTGAATTCACTGTAAGTTGACAGAGTTCATCCCATTTTCATCCAAACAGTCAAAAACTTTTTGATCAGCAATAACAGAAGCTACAGACAGTCAGAGGTCAGAGGTCACAGCAGCCTGACAAAGACTGAACACACTGAACATGTAGGATGGAGACCTGATTATGTGTCAGCAATATGTTTCTGCCTTTAAAACACAAACTGAGTCAATCTAATGCTGTAACAAGCAAACAACTGAATATTAAGACTCATACTGTGCACACTCCAGTCCCATGATGCATTTCACTCTCAGCTCTCAAAATGCAGAAACACACTATCCACTTCCTATTATGAGCAAAGTGTCTCCTCCTCTTTGTGGCATGCAGTATCTCATATCTATATAAGATATTATATTATAATCAGCCAAGAGTAAATGCATACAGGAATGTAGACGTTAATGTTGAATGTGTCCGTCCACTCGCCACTGAAACCACAACACGCTTCCTTTCCACTGCTGCATTTCAAAGTACTTCCTGTTTATAACCATGACCTCATCATGTGACACTTCTCTGTGCACAGGACCAGTATGACCAGTAAGACAAATGATTCCCCTTTAAAAATTACTTTTTCTGTAGAGCCCTGATATTGGTGAAGACACATAACTGTAATGTCTGATAAGTAAAAAGTATAAAATATGTGTTGAAACAGAATTAGGATTTGGCAGATGAAGAGTCAATCAGATAAGATGGTGTATCAGAGGGCTGAGACCTGTTAGTTCCTCATTGTATCTTTGAAGTCAGTTTCTAAGAACTGAGGTGGAAGTGTTTCGATGAGAACGTGGAAAGAACAGCAGCAGAGGTCTGCTAGTTTTAGCCTCAACACCAAAACCACACAAGGCCCACAGTCACAGAAAAGGACTGAGGAAGTTGAATGTGTGAAGATTATTGATTACGAAAAGAGAACTAGCCTTTTTTTAAGACATCATTGAGAAAACAGACAAAATGGCGTAAAGACAGAATTGGACTCTAGTGGTGCAGCATGGTGATACTGCAGCAGCTGGAAAGAACACAGATCAGATGGTGTATTAGTGGTCTGAGACCTGTTAGTTTCTCTTTATACCTTTAAGGTCGGTTATTCTGAGAGCTGAGGGGAAGTGTTTTGGTGAGAATGTGGGTACAACAGCAGCAGAGCTCAGATATGACGACATGAACACTACAACCACACGAGGCTCACAGTCACAGACAGGCCAAACTTTATCAAGGCACCAGACAAAGAGAATACTTTCATCTCTGAAAATCACCAGTGAGACCCCAGCAGTATGTTTCTGATGACAACTGGTGTGCTTGCTGCCCTGTGTTTGTCCCAGAAGTGTGTACATGAATCAGTCATCACTAATAACCTACTTAGTGGTTACTTAGACCTTGTCTCTAGTCTTTGGACAGTAGTTGTGTGTGAGACCACTGAGCATGTGCAGAAATGCAGTTGTGTTGACAGGACGTTGTTAGCTTGTTGAGCTACATACCTCTCCACTTTTTACTATGTTTTAAAATGTGATAAATAAACTTAAATGAGTAGTGTGACTGTAAAAAACAAACAGCTTATGTCACTGTCTCAGTAACATGAAAGTTAATCAATAATATTTGTGTATCTTACCTGTAAACTGAAGCCCCACAATCAGAAATAAAAACATTTTAATCCATCTGAGTTCAACCATCGTGCTTCTCTGTCTTTCTCTCTGTCTTCTTCTCACGCTCTCAGCTCTCAAAATGCAGAAATACACTATCTACTTCCTGTAATGAACAACGTGTCTCCTCCTCTTTGTGGCTTCAGTCTATTTCCCTCACTTGTAAGTTAACTTGTTTAGATGGAGCATATTGACTCTAAATTTGCACATTTTTGTATTTTACGAGAAAGCTAGCACTCACATCTGCAGTATCTTATATCTATATAAGATCTTATATTATAATCAGCTAAGAGTAAATGCATAAAGGATTAGACATTGTAGAAGTTAAAGTTGAATGTGTCCACCTACTCACCACTGAAACCGCAACACACATCCTTTCTACTGCTGCATTTCCAAATACTTCATCTTTTCTCACATCCTGTGCACAGGACATTATTTATATTTCATGATTTCCTTCTAAGTAAGAGGATATTTACTGTTGCAACCCAATATATGTATATAGATATATAGATCCTGTGAAGCTGGGATGTAATCATGGATCACAAGGTCAAGAAATATGTTTCTGCATTCATAGCAGCTATATTAAACCATATTAAGATTCAACAAGTGCACATTGTGTTTGGTACCAGGGTGTGTTTGTCACAATGACGTGTTTGATCTCCTAAAAATAAGAAGAGGAAGTTGAACGTGTGAAGATCGTTGCTCTCAACTGTCAGAGTCTGTACAGTAGTTTGTGTTCTAGAGACATTTAGTCTCTTTTATTCTGTTTTCTGTCAGCTGTTGAATTCACTGTAAGTTGACAGAGTTCATCCCATTTTCATCCAAACTGTCAAAAACTGTTTGATCAGCAATAACAGAAGCTACAGACAGTCGGAGGTCAGAGGTCACAGCAGCGTGACAAAGACTGAACACACTGAACATGTAGGATGGAGACCTGATTATGTGTCAACAATATATTTCTGCCTTTAAAACACAAAGTGAGTCAATCTAATGCTGTAACAAGCAAACAACTGAATATTAAGACTCATACTGTGCACACTCCAGTCCCATGATGCATTTCTGTCAATGTTTGACCTCCTGAAAGGAAGAAGACGAGAACTGAGGAAGTTGAATGTGTGAAGATTGTTATTTAAGATAAATGTTTGTAATGATGCAACTCTTCTTTTCTGTATATAGTGTTTATTAGAAAACAGTCAGGATTCATGGTGATGTTTGACACACATGAACAGACTGATGAAGAGTCAAACTTTGATGCAACATGGTGATGCTGAAGCTGCTGGAAAGAACAGATGAGATGATGTTTTGTTGATCTGACACCTTTTAGTTCCTCATTTTATCTTTGCAGTTAAATGTTCTGAGAAATGAGAGATGTGTGAAGTGTTTTGGTGAGAATGTGGAAACAACAGCAGCATGACACTGTTTGTACATTAAATAATCACAAAACACATTAAATTAAATGGTAAACACTTCTTTATTTGCATATTATATTATTAACAGATGTAACAAAGAGAAGACTGTTACTGACTGCAGGAAGACTCATTCAAACCAAACACATGATGGACTCCTGATAAACATGTTAACAACAATGATAAATGAAAGTTAAAATGATTTATTCTGTATAATGAAACATGAAACTGAGCTGCAGCTGCTGCAAGTAGCCAAGAAAGTCTTAAAAGTCCAAATTAAAGTCTAAATTCTTCCACTTGAAGCAGATTTAAGGGAGTTAAATGAGTGAAAACATGAGAAAAGTTAGAGACATAATGCCGCAAAACACATTTAATAAAACTCACACTGTGCTTCTTAACTAGAGATAAAATCCAGATGTTAATATTCTTGTCAAACTAAAAAGTGTCTCAGGACACAAAACATATGAACATTTCTTATTTACACTCCAGACAGCCTCCTTTGAACACGGTGCTACTAGTTAACTCACTACACCCCCTGCTGGACAAATAAAGCTATTACAACAATAAATCCTGAAAATCATCATAAAAACAGTCAAAATCTCAAAGTGATGTTATGATTCTTTCTTTATGTAAATAATTCAGCTACTCATGTTAAAACTGAGAGGATATTAATGATATAACAGTCAGGGAGTCGTTTCTCTGGTGAGCTGATGTTGGTGTGGAAGTGGTTGATCAGTTTTCATAGTTCACCACACCATCATCTTCATCATTCATCTCCTGTGAAAAACAACACAAAGAAACACAAAGTCTGACACACTCACACTGAAAACTAACAAATCACAACCCCACTTCTTTCACCTTTAGGTTTCTACATTCAACACAATCAGAAATAATCTCACATATACAAATAAATGAATTTGAAAGAGTCTCAAACTCCCAGATTTTCCTCCCAGCTGACTGTTGAAGTTTTAAAACTGAATACAGGTCACAGTGGACTCAGCAGACTCTGAACACATCATCAGATATTTACCTGACTGGCTGCTGCACCTGAACGCCTCGCTGTTCTGCTTCTTACTGAGAAACCTGCACAAACACAAACAGTGAGACATTCACAGTCCTGCATTACAGTAACATGGACGTTATTAGTTGATTTTATACATCAACTCACAGTGTGGTCATCAGGTGGTCTCTGGTTCCCTGCTAAACAAATCAGAGGAACATTTCAGCTCTAAACTTACAGTTTGTGTTAATCAGACTGAACAAAGGTTGGTGAACATTTTCTCACCTCCAGCTCTGAAGAGAAGAACAGTAACAACAGTGATGAGGACGAGTTCAGCCACACGTATCACCAACATTATGTAGCTCAGAGCAGAACAATCTGCACAAACTGTTGAGAAAAAAGATGAAAGTAAATTAATGTTTCTACATATGAAATATTTTGGCAGGTTGTCATATTTAAGAAGCAGGTTCATGTGAGCTGTGGAAACAGAGCCCATGGAATTAAAAGATTTAACAAATGACACTAACAAACACAGCAGCTGTCACTTTTTTTGAACAAATCTACTTATACAGGTGTATAATTTACATTCACAGTGTTAATAAATATAAATAAATAAAGCCACTTTAAACATTTACACATACTAACAAATAAAACTATTTTTTTACTGTTATATTTCTGTTCGGGACAATCTGTAAAGTATTTGAACTTGTTTCTTACCTGTTTGTTCTGTTGTGTTTAAAGTTGATGTTTTCATCACTTCAGTCGTTTGCGTCGTTGGTGTTGGGGTTGTATCATTTCCTGGAGGAATGAACAAAGAAGAAATTAATAAAGAAACCTCATATTGGCTAAACAAGGATGATTTTTTAAAAATTTAAACCTCAAAATACTTCAAATATAGTTGAATTTTTATACAATAATAAAGTGATTTTAAACAGCTCGTCATCTTCTCACCTGGTTTCTTACCTGATAACTGAGAGCTGAAGTTATACAGCTTATCTTCTCTCCAGTTGAGATCTCTGACTTTACACTGCAAAGACTTATAAATTGATGTGTAAATAAAATTAGAAGTCAACAGCAGCGCATTGGCTGAGCAGGTAGGAGCCAATGTCCATGCTCCTCTGCTATTTATGTCCCAGTCTCTTCCTTCATACACCCACTTCACTGTGTGTGAGCACCGCCCATCTGTCGACACAGAGCAGCTTAACGTCACCTTATCAGCGTCCTTATGTTCAGTCACTGGTGAAGATGGAGATATTGTGAGAGAAAGACAACAAGAGTAAAATTAACTTCATCACTGTAATCATAATTATTATAATGTTTCAGTATATTGTTCTAACAAAACAGTTTGATCTGAAAACATTATGGTGTAAATACTCACTGCTAACAACAGACAGATGAACCAGAGAGTCTTGACCTTGATGTCGTCTTGATCTGTCGAACTGTTGGCAGCGGTAAAGACCAACATCCTCAACTGAGACATTCTTTATAACCAGAGAACAGTCCGCTGTAACACTCAGTCTGCCGGATGCAATTTTTGCACCTTTTGTCTGTCCTGATTGAATCAGCTCTTGTCCATGGTTTTTTGTACGACTGAAGACCCAGGCAGTACTGTTACATTTATCCTGATCAGTCATCACATTTTTACAGGACAAAGTGGCTTCATCTCCATCTCTGACAGTGATGTATGGGGAAATTTGTCCAGTTACTGCTGTTGAGAATTTAAGTGAGAAATGTGATAAATGAGCTGAAATAATAATATGACATCTGTTAAAATACAAACAGCTTATTAGACTGTATCAGTAAAATGAAGGTTATTCAGCAAGATTTTTGTATCTTACCTGTAAACTGAAGCCCCAGAATCAGAAATAAAAACTTTTGAATCCTTCTGAATTCAACCATCGTGCTTCTCTGTCTTTCTCTCTGTCTTCTTCTCACGCTCTCAGCTCTCAAAATGCAGAAACACACTATCTACTTCCTGTAATGAGCAAAGTGTCTCCTCCCATCTTTCTCTCTTGAAAGTTATCAAACTTGTAACTTTTTTAGGTGGAGTATATTAGCATTCCTTATATTTATATTTGAAGGTTCATAAGGAAGTTGTTTAGTGCCAAGAAGTTGTTCAGCTGTTGGAAAACTGCTTTGTTCATGATTTAACTTTAAAATTGAATGTTTGATATGGGCCTATAATTACTCATTAGTGAAGTGTTGTTCTTTTTTTCAGAATGGCAGAACAGTTTTCAGGCTCATATGTTTTGTCATATTAAGACTCATACTGTGCACACTACAGTCTCATGATGCACTACTGTCAATGTTTGACCTTCTGAAAGGAAGAAGACGAGAACTGAGGAAGTTGAATGTATGAAGATTGTTATCTAAGATAAATGTTTGTAATTATGCAACTCTCTGCACTTATGGTGTTAGCATAGCTGCTGGGGAAAAAATAAAATAAAATAACCTTTTTTTATTGGTCTGAGTCTTTTAGTTGCTGACTTTATCTCATTTATTTATCTGATGAATAAAAGATGGGTGAAGTGTTTTGGTGAGAACGTGGAAACAACAGCAGCAGAGCTCTGCAAGTCTAATGATGACCAGATAAGAATCAGAAACACAAGAAGTTCACAGGAACAGACGCCAACGCAAAGATGTGTTCATCAAATTCTGCTGAAATCTACTTTAATATCTGGTTTCCTGCACGATCATACATACTGAGGTTAAATTAATTTAGCTGAGCTTCAGTCCAGGTTGATTTGGAGGTTTTTCATGCTGTATGCACATTACAGAGGTGACTTTGGTCATTGAAGCTGCATGAAATGTATTTTTCACTCATTACAATCAAACTGCAACTACCACAGTCTGATGCTTCAAACTGGCTCCAGTACAAACTGATGGGTGACGTCACACCTCGATACATCCACCTTTATATGCACCCTGTGATCACGATGCATCGTCACATGCTTTAACACTGCTGAATGTATATTGAGTTATTTCATTTCTGTGAACTGTCAGGTAACTTTGACTGTATTTCTATTTGTATTTAGACACATTTTAAACATTGAAAGATGATTTAGAAGTGTGATCAAATAGCTAAAACTATCCCTCTTTCATTATCAGTCAGAAAAGTGTACATGCATTGATTACAAAACACAGTAAAATTAAGTGGTAAAAATCTTTTATCTTCTTTATTTGCATATTATACTATTATTATATGTAATAAAGAAAAGATTGTTACTGACTGCAGGAAGACTCATTCAAACCAAACACATGATGGACTCCTTATAAACATGTCAACAACAATGATAAATGAAAGTTAAAATGATTTATTCTGTATAATTAAACATGAAACTGAGCTGCAGCTGCTGCAAGTAGCCAAGAAAGTCTTAAAAGTCCAAATTAAAGTCTAAATTCGTCCACTTGTAGCAGATTTAAGGGAGTTAAATGAATGAAAACATGAGAAAAGTTAGAGACATAATGCAGCAAAACACATTTAATAAAACTCACACTGTGCTTCTTAACTAGAGATAAAATCCAGATGTTAATATTCTTGTCAAACTAAAAAGTGTCTCAGGACACAAAACATATGAACATTTCTTATTTACACTCCAGACAGCCTCCTTTGAACACGGTGCTACTAGTTAACTCACTACATCCCCTGCTGGACAAATAAAGCTCTTACAACCATAAATCCTGAAAATCATAAAAACAGTCAAAATCTCAAAGTGATGTTATGATTCTTTCTTTATGTAAAGAATTCAACTACTCATGTTAAAACTGAGAGGATATTAATGATATACCAGTCAGGGAGTCGTTTCTCTGGTGAGCTGATGTTGGTGTGGAAGTGGTTGATCAGTTTTCATAGTTCAGCGCACCATCATCTTCATCATTCATCTCCTGTGAAAAACAACACAAAGAAACACAAAGTCTGACACACTCACACTGAAAACTAACAAATCACAACCACACTTCTTTCACCTTTAGGTTTCTACATTCAACACCATCAGAAATCATCTCACATATACAAATAAATGAATTTGAAAGAGTCTCAAACTCCCAGATTTTCCTCCCAGCTGACTGTTGAAGTTTTAAAACTGAATACAGGTCACATTGGACTCAGCAGACTCTGAACGCACCATCAGATATTTACCTGACTGGCTGCTGCACCTGAACGCCTCGCTGTTCTGCTTCTTACTGAGTAAGAAACCTGCACAAACACAAACAGTGAGACATTCACAGTCCTGCATTACAGTAACATGGACGTTATTAGTTGATTTTATACATCAACTCACAGTGAGGTCATCAGGTGGTCTCTGGTTCCCTGCTAAACAAATCAGAGGAACATTTCAGCTCTAAACTTACAGTTTGTGTTAATCAGACTGAACAAAGGTTGGTGAACATTTTCTCACCTCGAGCTCTGAAGAGAAGAACAGTAACAACAGTGATGAGGACGAGTTCAGCCACACGTATCACCAACATTATGTAGCTTAGAGCAGAACAATCTGCACAAGCTGTGGAGAAAAAACATGAAAGTAAAGGAAGTTTATAAATGTGAAATATTTTGGCAGGTTGTCATATTTAAGAAGCAGGTTCATGTGAGCTGTGGAAACAGAGCCCATGGAAATAAAAGAGTTAACAAATGACACTAACAAACACAGCGGCTGTCACTTGAATAATTATTTTTGAACAAATCTACTTATACAGGTGTATAATTTACATTCACAGTGTTAATAAATATAAATAAATAAAGCCATTTTAAACATTTACACATACTAACAAATAAAACTATTTTTTTCCTGTTTTATTTCTCTTATGGACAATCTGTAAAGTATTTGAACTTGTTTCTTACCTGTTTGTTCTGTTGTGTTTAAAGTTGATGTTTTCATCACTTCAGTCGTTTGTGTCGTTGGTGTTGGGGTTGTATCATTTCCTGGAGGAATGAACAAAGAAGAAATTAATAAAGAAACCTCATATTGGCTAAACAAGGATGATTTTTTGAAAATTTAAACCTCAAAATACTTCAAATATAGTTGAATTTTTATACAATAATAAAGTGATTTTAAACAGCTCGTCATCTTCTCACCTGGTTTCTTACCTGATAACTGAGAGCTGAAGTTATACAGCTTATCTTCTCTCCTGATGAGATCTGTGACTTTACACTGCAAAGACTTATAAATTGATGTGTAAATAAAATTAGAAGTTAACAACAACACAGTGGTTGAGCAGGTAGGCTGTGATATCTTTATGTCTGTGGCATTCATGTCCCAGTCTCTTCCTTCATACACCCACTTCACTGTGTATGTGCACCATCCATATGGTGACACATAGCAGCTTAACTTCACCTTATCAGCGTCCTTATGTTCAGTCACTGGTGAAGATGGAGATATTGTTAGAGAAAGACAACAAGAGTAAAATTAACTTCATCACTGTAATCATAATTATTGTAATGTTTCAGTATATTGTTCTAACAAGACAGTTTGATCTGAAAACATGATGATGTAAATACTCACTGCTAACAACAGACAGATCAACCTGAGAGTCTGGACCTTGTTGTCGTCCTGATCTGTTGTACTGTTGGCAGAAGTAACGACCAGCATCCTCAACTGAGACCTTCTTTATAACCAGAGAACAGTTTGCTGTAACACTCAGTCTGCCGGATGCAATTTTTGCACCTTTTGTCTGTCCTGATTGAATCAGCTCTTGTCCATGGTTTTTTGTACGACGGAAGACCCAGGCAGTACGGTTACATTTATCCTGATCAGTTATCACATTTTTACAGGACAAAGTGGCTTCATCTCCATCTCTGACAGTGATGTATGGGGGAATTTGTCCAGTTACTGCTGTTGAGAATTTAAGTGAGAAATGTGATAAATGAACTGAAATAATAATATGACATCTGTTAAAATACAAACAGTATATTTGACTGTCATTAAATTATTTAATAAGAGTTTTGTATCTTACCTGTAAACTGAAGCCCCAGAATCAGAAATAAAAACATTTTAATCCATCTGAGTTCAACCATCGTGCTTCTCTGTCTTTCTCTCTGTCTTCTTCTCACGCTCTCAGCTCTCAACATGCAGAAACACACTATCTACTTCCTGTAATGAGCAAAGTGTCTCCTCCCATCTTTCTCTCTTGAAAGTTATCAAACTTGTAACTTTTTTAGGTGGAGTATATTAGCATTCCTTATATTTATATTTGAAGGTTTATAAGGAAGTTGTTTAGTGCCAAGAAGTTGTTCAGCTGTTGGAAAACTGCTTTTTTCATGATATAACTTTAAAATTGAATGTTTGATATGGGCCTATAATTACTCATTAGTGAAGTGTTGTTCTTTTTTTCAGAATGGCAGAACAGTTTTCAGGCTCATATGTTTTGTCATATTAAGACTCATACTGTGCACACTACAGTCTCATGATGCACTACTGTCAATGTTTGACCTTCTGAAAGGAAGAAGACGAGAACTGAGGAAGTTGGATGTATGAAGATTGTTATCTAAGATAAATGTTTGTAATTATGCAACTCTCTGCACTTATGGTGTTAGCATAGCTGCTGGGGAAAAAATAAAATAAAATAACCTTTTTTTATTGGTCTGAGTCTTTTAGTTGCTGATTTTATCTCATTTATTTATTTGATAAATGAAAGATGGGTGAAGTGTTTTGGTGAGAACGTGGAAACAACAGCAGCAGAGCTCTGCAAGTCTAATGATGACCAGATAAGAATCAGAAACACAAGAAGTTCACAGGAACAGACGCCAACGCAAAGATGTGTTCATCAAATTCTGCTGAAATCTACTTTAATATCTGGTTTCCTGCACGATCATACATACTGAGGTTAAATTAATTTAGCTGAGCTTCAGTCCAGGTTGATTTGGAGGTTTTTCATGCTGTATGCACATTACAGAGGTGACTTTGGTCATTGAAGCTGCATGAAATGTATTTACACTCATTACAATCAAACTGCAACTACCACAGTCTGATGCTTCAAACTGGCTCCAGTACAAACTGATGGGTGACGTCACACCTCGATACATCCACCTTTATATGCACCCTGTGATCACGATGCATCGTCACATGCTTTAACCCTGCTGAATGTATGTTGAGTTATTTCATTTCTGTGCACTGTCAGGTAACTTTGACTGTATTTCTATTTGTATTTAGACACATTTTAAAGATTGAAAGATGATTTAGAAGTGTGATCAAATAGCAAAAAATATCCCTCTTTCATTATCAGTCAGAAAAGTGTACATGCATTAATTACAAAACACAGTAAAATTAAGTGGTGAAAATCGTAATGACTAGAGATAAAATCCAGATATTAATATTCTTGTCAAACTAAAAAGTGTCTCAGGACACAAAACATATGAACATTTCTTATTTACACTCCAGACAGCCTCCTGTGAACATGGTGCTACTAGTTAACTCACTACACCCCCTGCTGGACAAATAAAGCTATTACAACAATAAATCCTGAAAATCATCATAAAAACAGTCAAAATCTCAAAGTGATGTTATGATTCTTTCTTTATGTAAATAATTCAACTACTCATGTTAAAACTGAGAGGATATTAATGATATAACAGTCAGGGAGTCGTTTCTCTGGTGAGCTGATGTTGGTGTGGAAGTGGTTGATCAGTTTTCATAGTTCACTGCACCATCATCTTCATCATTCATCTCCTGTGAAAAACAACACAAAGAAACACAAAGTCTGACACACTCACACTGAAAACTAACAAATCACAACCCCACTTCTTTCACCTTTAGGTTTCTACATTCAACACCATCAGAAATAATCTCACATATACAAATAAATGAATTTGAAAGAGTCTCAAAGTCCCATATTTTCCTCCCAGCTGACTGTTGAAGTTTTAAAACTGAACACAGGTCACAGTGGAGTCAGCAGACTCTGAACACACCATCAGATATTTACCTGACTGGCTGCTGGACCTGAATGCCTCGCTGTTCTGCTTCTTACTGAGTAAGAAACCTGCACAAACACAAACAGTGAGACATTCACAGTCCTGCATTACAGTAACATGGACGTTATTAGTTGATTTTATACATCAACTCACAGTGTGGTCATCAGGTGGTCTCTGGTTCCCTGCTAAACAAATCAGAGGAACATTTCAGCTCTAAACTTACAGTTTGTGTTAATCAGACTGAACAAAGGTTGGTGAACATTTTCTCACCTCGAGCTCTGAAGAGAAGAACAGTAACAACAGTGATGAGGACGAGTTCAGCCACACGCATCACCAACATTATGTAGCTTAGAGCAGAACAATCTGCACAAACTGTTGAAAAAAAAGATTTTTCTACATATGAAATATTTTGGCAGGTTGTCATATTTAAGATGCAGGTTCATGTGCGCTGTGGAAACAGAGGCCATGGAAATAAAAGATTTAACAAATGACACCAACAAACACAGCAGCGGTCACTTGAATAATTATTTTTGAACAAATCTACTTATACAGGTGTATCATTTACATTCACATGAACCAGTGTTAATAAATATAAATAAATAAAGCCACTTTAAACTTTTACACATACTAACAAATAAAACATTTCTTTTTCTGTTTTATTTCTCTTATGGACAATCTGTAAAGTTTTCGAACCTGCTTCTTACCTGTTTGTTCTGTTGTGTTTAAAGTTGATGGTTTCATCACTTCAGTCGTTTGTGTCGTTGGTGTTGGTGTTGCATCATTTCCTGGAGGAAAGAACAAAGAAGAAATTAATTTTAATAAATTAACCCTTACAATACATCAAATACAGTTTATTTGTCATAACAGAATAAAGTGATTTCAAACAGCTCGTCATCTTCTCACCTGGTTTCTTACCTGATGACTGAGGACTAAAGTTATACAGCTGCACTTCATTACTGTTGAGATCTGTGACTTTACACTGCAAATACTTATAATTTGATGTGTAAATAAAATTAGAAGTTGGCAAGACTGCAGTGACTGAGCAGGTAGACTGTGATGCCTTTCTGTTTCTGGTATTTACGTCCCAGTCTCCTCCGTTATACAGCCACTTCACTGTGTATCTACACACATCATATGTCGACACAGAGCAGTTTAATGTCACCTTATCAGCGTCCTTATGTTCAGTCACTGGTGAAGATGGAGATATTGTGAGAGAAAGACAACAAGAGTAAAATTAACTTCATCACTGTAATCATAATTATTGTAATGTTTCAGTATATTGTTCTAACAAGACAGTTTGAGCTGAAAACATTATGATGTAAATACTCACTGCTAACAACAGACAGAAGAACCACAGAGTCTCGACCTTGTTGTCGTCCTGATCTGTCGAACTGTCTGCAGGTGTAATAACCAACATCCTCAACTGTGACCTTCTTTATAACCAGAGAACAGTCCGCTGTAACACTCAGTCTATCTGATTTAGCTTTGGCATTTTCACCAATCTGCCCAAGTTTAATCAACTCTACTGTGTTTGTTGAACGACTGAAGAGCCAGGTAGTTCTGTCACATTTATCCTGATCAGTCATCACATTTTTACAGGACAAAGTGGCTTCATCTCCATCTCTGACAGTGATGTCGAGGACAGGTTGTCCAGTTACTGCTGTTGAGAATTTGAGAGAGAAATGTGATAATGAACTGAAATGAGAATATGACTGTAGTGTGAATGTTACAAACAAACAGTTTATTTCACTGTCTTAATGGGGGGACAGAGCCTTCTCTAATGCCGCCCCCACCCTCTGGAATTCACTCCCCAAACACATCAGAGACTGTACAGACCCCCATACCTTAAAATCACTCTTAAAAACATCTTTTTAAGCTGTTTTTTAACCTGTAAGTTGTTTTTTATCCTCTTTTCATTTCATGCATTTTTAACTTGTAAAAGCTCATCATGAATACAATTTAATATTATTATTTATTAATAAAATGAAGGTTATGTAATAACATTTTTGTATCTTACCTGTAAACTGAAGCCCCAGAATTAGATAAAAACATTTTAATCCATCTGAGTTCAACCATCGTGCTTCTCTGTCTTTCTCTCTGTCTTCTTCTCACACTCTCAGCTCTCAAAATGCAGAAATACACTATCTACTTCCTCTAATGAGCAAAATGTCTCCTCCCATCTATCTAACGTCTTTAGTTTTTTTTCTCTATTGTGAGTTCTCGACTTATTGTAGATGGAGCATATTCACTTACATACATTTTTGTATTTAATGAGGAAGCTAGCACTCACAGTACCTTTATATAATCTCACATATTTATATAACATCTTATAATCAGCTAAGAGTAAATACATAAAGGATTAGATATTGTAGTAGTTAAGGGCGAGTGTATCCATCCACTCACCACCAAGACCACAACACACTTCCTTTCCACTGCTGCATTTCAAAGTACTTCATGTTTGTAACCATGACCTCATCATGTGACACTTCTCTGTGCACAGGACCAGTATGACCAGTAAGACAAATGATTCCCCTTTAAAAATGACATTTTCTGTGTTTCCCACTGTAATGTCTGATAAGTAAAAAGTATAAAATATGTGTTGAAACAGAATTAGGATTCAGTAGTGACAGGATTCATGGTGATGTTTGACACACATGAACAGACAGATGAAGACTCAATCAGATAAGATGGTGTATCAGAGGTCTGAGACCTGTTAGTTCCTCATTGTATCTTTGAAGTCTGTTTCTAAGAACTGAGGTGGAAGTGTTTTGAAGAGAACGTGAGAACAACAGCAGCAGAGGTCTGCTGGTTTTAACCTCTAACGATGACCTAATAAACACCAAAACCACACGAGGCTCACAGTCACAGAAAAGGACTGAGGACGTTGCATGTGTGAGATTATTGATTATGAAAGGAGCTAGTCTTTTTTTAAAGATAGCATTGAGTAGAAAACAGACAGAATAGCGTCAATACAGAATTGGACTCTAGTGGTGCAGCATGGTGATACTGCAGCAGCTGGAAAGAACACAGATCAGATGGTGTATTAGTGGTCTGAGACCTGTTAGATTCTCTTTATACTTTTGAGGTCAGTTATTCTGAGAGCTGAGGGGAAGTGTTTTGGTGAGAATGTGGGTACAACAGCAGCAGAGCTCTGATATGACGACATGAACACTACAACCACACGAGGCTCACAGTCACAGATAGGCCAAACTTTAACAAGGCACCAGACAAAGAGAATACTTTCATCTCTGAAAATCACCAGTGAGACCCCAGCAGTATGTTTCTGATGATAACTTGTGTGCTTGCTGCTCTGTGTTTGTCCCAGAAGTGTGTACATGAATCAGTCATCATCACTAATAACCTACTTAGTGGTTACTTAGACCTTGTCTCTAGTCTTTGGACAGTAGTTGTGTGTGAGGCCACTGAGCATGTGCAGAAATGCAGTTGTGTTGACAGGACGTTGTTAGCTTGTTGAGCTACATATCACAACCTCTCCACTTTTTACTATGTTGAAAAATGTGATAAATGATGTGAAATGAGAATATGACTGTAGTGTGAATGTTAAAAACAAACAGCTTATTTGACTGTCTCAGTAAAATGAAGGTTATTAAATAATATTTTTGTATCCTACCTGTAAACTGAAGCCCCAGAATCAGAAATAAAAACATTTTAATCCATCTGAGTTCAACCATCGTGCTTCTCTGTCTTTCTCTCTGTCTTCTTTTCACGCTCTCAGCTCTCTAAATGCAGAAATACACTATCTACTTCCTGTAATGAACAAAGTGTCTCCTCCTCTTTGTGGCTTCAGTCTATTTTCCTCACTTGTAAGTTAACTTGTTTAGATGGAGCATATTGACTCTAAATTTGCACATTTTTGTATTTTACGAGAAAGTTAGCACTCACATCTGCAGTATCTCATATCTAGATAAGATCTTATATTATAATCAGCCAAGAGTAAATGCATAAAGGATTAGACATTGTTGAAGTTAAAGGTGAATGTGTCCACCTACTCACCACCGAAACCACAACACACATCCTTTCTACTGCTGCATTTCAAAGTACTTCATCATTTCTCACATCCTGTGCACAGGACATTATTTATATTTTATTATTTCCTTCTAAGTAAGAGGATATTTACTGTTGCAACCCAATATATGTATATAGATTTATAGATCCTGTGAAGTTGGGATGCAATCATGGATCACAAGATAAAGAAATATGTTTCTGCATTCAGAGCAGCCATATTAAACCATATTAAGATTCAACAAGTGCACTCTGTGTTTGGTACCAGGGTGTGTTTGTCACAATGACGTGTTTGATGTCCTAAAAATAAGAAGAGGAAGTCGAACGTGTGAAGATCGATGCTCTCAACTGGCAGAGTCTGTACAGTAGTTTGTGTTGTAGAGACATTTAGTCTGTTTTATTCTGTTTTCTGTCAGGTGGTGAATTCACTGTAAGTTGACAGAGTTCATCCCATTTTCATCCAAACTGTCAAAACCTTTTTGATCAGCAATAACAGAAGCTACAGACAGTCAGAGGTCAGAGGTCACAGCAGCCTGACAAAGACTGAACACACTGAACATGTAGGATGGAGACCTGATTATGTGTCAGCAATATGTTTCTGCCTTTAAAACACAAACTGAGTCAATCTAATGCTGTAACAAGCAAACAACTGAATATTAAGACTCATACTGTGCACACTCCAGTCCCATGATGCATTTCTGTCAATGTTTGACCTCCTGAAAGGAAGAAGACGAGAACTGAGGAAGTTGAACGTGTGAAGATTGTTATTTAAGATAAATGTTTGTAATGATGCAACTCTTCTTTTCTGTATATAGTGTTTATTAGAAAACAGTCAGGATTCATGGTGATGTTTGACACACATGAACAGACTGATGAAGAGTCAAACTTTGATGCAACATGGTGATGCTGAAGCTGCTGGAAAGAACAGATGAGATGATGTTTTGTTGATCTGACACCTTTTACTTCCTCATTTTATCTTTGCAGGTAAATGGTCTGAGAAATGATATGTGTGAAGTGTTTTGGTGAGAATGTGGAAACAACAGCAGCATGACACTGTTTGTACATGAAATAATCACAAAACACAGTAAATTAAATGGTAAACATTTCTTTATTTGCATATTATATTATTAACAGATGTAACAAAGAGAAGACTGTTACTGACGGCAGGAAGACTCATTCAAACCAAACACATGATGGACTCCTGATAAACATGTTAACAACAATGATAAATGAAAGTTAAAATGATTTCTTCTGTATAATTAAACATGAAACTGAGCTGCAGCTGCTGCAAGTAGCCAAGAAAGTCTTAAAAGTCTGAATTAAAGTCTAAATTCTTCCACTTGAATCAGATTTAAGGGAGTTAAATGAGTGAAAACATGAGAAAAGTTAGAGACATAATGCAGCAAAACACATTTAATAAAACTCACACTGTGCTTCTTAACTAGAGATAAAATCCACATGTTAATATTCTTGTCAAACTAAAAAGTATCTCAGGACACAAAACATATGAACATTTCTTATTTACACTCCAGACAGCCTCCTTTGAACACGGTGCTACTAGTTAACTCACTACACCCCCTGCTGGACAAATAAAGCTTTTACAATAATAAATCCTGAAAATCATCATAAAAACAGTCAAAATCTCAAAGTGATGTTATGATTCTTTCTTTATGTAAATAATTCAGCTACTCATGTTAAAACTGAGAGGATATTAATGATATAACAGTCAGGGAGTCGTTTCTCTGGTGAGCTGATGTTGGTGTGGAAGTGGTTGATCAGTTTTCATAGTTCACCACACCATCATCTTCATCATTCATCTCCTGTGAAAAACAACACAAAGAAACACAAAGTCTGACACACTCACACTGAAAACTAACAAATCACAACCCCACTTCTTTCACCTTTAGGTTTCTACATTCAACACAATCAGAAATAATCTCACATATACAAATAAATGAATTTGAAAGAGTCTCAAACTCCCATATTTTCCTCCCAGCTGACTGTTGAAGTTTTAAAACTGAATACAGGTCACAGTGGACTCAGCAGACTCTGAACACATCATCAGATATTTACCTGACTGGCTGCTGCACCTGAACGCCTCGCTGTTCTGCTTCTTACTGAGAAACCTGCACAAACACAAACAGTGAGACATTCACAGTCCTGCATTACAGTAACATGGACGTTATTAGTTGATTTTATACATCAACTCACAGTGTGGTCATCAGGTGGTCTCTGGTTCCCTGCTAAACAAATCAGAGGAACATTTCAGCTCTAAACTTACAGTTTGTGTTAATCAGACTGAACAAAGGTTGGTGAACATTTTCTCACCTCGAGCTCTGAAGAGAAGAACAGTAACAACAGTGATGAGGACGAGTTCAGCCACACGCATCACCAACATTATGTAGCTCAGAGCAGAACAATCTGCACAAACTGTTGAGAAAAAAGATGAAAGTAAATTAATGTTTCTACATATGAAATATTTTGGCAGGTTGTCATATTTAAGAAGCAGGTTCATGTGAGCTGTGGAAACAGAGGCCATGGAATTAAAAGATTTAACAAATGACACTAACAAACACAGCAGCTGTCACTTTTTTTGAACAAATCTACTTATACAGGTGTATAATTTACATTCACAGTGTTAATAAATATAAATAAATAAAGCCACTTTAAACATTTACACATACTAACAAATAAAACTATTTTTTTACTGTTATATTTCTGTTCGGGACAATCTGTAAAGTATTTGAACTTGTTTCTTACCTGTTTGTTCTGTTGTGTTTAAAGTTGATGTTTTCATCACTTCAGTCGTTTGCGTCGTTGGTGTTGGGGTTGTATCATTTCCTGGAGGAATGAACAAAGAAGAAATTAATAAAGAAACCTCATATTGGCTAAACAAGGATGATTTTTTAAAAATTTAAACCTCAAAATACTTCAAATATAGTTGAATTTTTATACAATAATAAAGTGATTTTAAACAGCTCGTCATCTTCTCACCTGGTTTCTTACCTGATAACTGAGAGCTGAAGTTATACAGCTTATCTTCTCTCCAGTTGAGATCTCTGACTTTACACTGCAAAGACTTATAAATTGATGTGTAAATAAAATTAGAAGTCAACAGCAGCGCATTGGCTGAGCAGGTAGGAGCCAATGTCCATGCTCCTCTGCTATTTATGTCCCAGTCTCTTCCTTCATACACCCACTTCACTGTGTGTGAGCACCGCCCATCTGTCGACACAGAGCAGCTTAACGTCACCTTATCAGCGTCCTTATGTTCAGTCACTGGTGAAGATGGAGATATTGTGAGAGAAAGACAACAAGAGTAAAATTAACTTCATCACTGTAATCATAATTATTGTAATGTTTCAGTATATTGTTCTAACAAAACAGTTTGATCTGAAAACATTATGGTGTAAATACTCACTGCTAACAACAGACAGATGAACCAGAGAGTCTTGACCTTGATGTCGTCTTGATCTGTCGAACTGTTGGCAGCGGTAAAGACCAACATCCTCAACTGAGACCTTCTTTATAACCAGAGAACAGTCCGCTGTAACACTCAGTCTGCCGGATGCAATTTTTGCACCTTTTGTCTGTCCTGATTGAATCAGCTCTTGTCCATGGTTTTTTGTACGACTGAAGACCCAGGTAGTACTGTTACATTTATCCTGATCAGTCATCACATTTTCACATGTCAAAGTAACTTCATCTCCATCTCTGACAGTGATGTATGGGGAAATTTGTCCAGTTACTGCTGTTGAGAATTTAAGTGAGAAATGTGATAAATGAGCTGAAATAATAATATGACATCTGTTAAAATACAAACAGCTTATTAGACTGTATCAGTAAAATGAAGGTTATTCAGCAAGATTTTTGTATCTTACCTGTAAACTGAAGCCCCAGAATCAGAAATAAAAACTTTTTAATCCTTCTGAATTCAACCATCGTGCTTCTGTCTTTCTCTCTGTCTTCTTCTCACGCTCTCAGCTCTCAAAATGCAGAAACACACTATCTACTTCCTGTAATGAGCAAAGTGTCTCCTCCCATCTTTCTCTCTTGAAAGTTATCAAACTTGTAACTTTTTTAGGTGGAGTATATTAGCATTCCTTATATTTATATTTGAAGGTTCATAAGGAAGTTGTTTAGTGCCAAGAAGTTGTTCAGCTGTTCAAAAACTGCTTTTTTCATGATATAACTTTAAAATTAAATGTTTGATATGGGCCTATAATTACTCATTAGTGAAGTGTTGTTCTTTTTTTCAGAATGGCAGAACAGTTTTCAGGCTCATATGTTTTGTCATATTAAGACTCATACTGTGCACACTACAGTCTCATGATGCACTACTGTCAATGTTTGACCTTCTGAAAGGAAGAAGACGAGAACTGAGGAAGTTGAATGTATGAAGATTGTTATCTAAGATAAATGTTTGTAATTATGCAACTCTCTGCACTTATGGTGTTAGCATAGCTGCTGGGGAAAAAATAAAATAAAATAACCTTTTTTTATTGGTCTGAGTCTTTTAGTTGCTGATTTTATCCCATTTATTTATTTGATAAATGAAAGATGGGTGAAGTGTTTTGGTGAGAACGTGGAAACAACAGCAGCAGAGCTCTGCAAGTCTAATGATGACCAGATAAGAATCAGAAACACAAGAAGTTCACAGGAACAGACGCCAACGCAAAGATGTGTTCATCAAATTCTGCTGAAATCTACTTTAATATCTGGTTTCCTGCACGATCATACATACTGAGGTTAAATTAATTTAGCTGAGCTTCAGTCCAGGTTGATTTGGAGGTTTTTCATGCTGTATGCACATTACAGAGGTGACTTTGGTCATTGAAGCTGCATGAAATGTATTTACACTCATTACAATCAAACTGCAACTACCACAGTCTGATGCTTCAAACTGGCTCCAGTACAAACTGATGGGTGACGTCACACCTCGATACATCCACCTTTATATGCACCCTGTGATCACGATGCATCGTCACATGCTTTAACACTGCTGAATGTATATTGAGTTATTTCATTTCTGTGAACTGTCAGGTAACTTTGACTGTATTTCTATTTGTATTTAGACACATTTTAAAGATTGAAAGATGATTTAGAAGTGTGATCAAATAGCAAAAAATATCCCTCTTTCATTATCAGTCAGAAAAGTGTACATGCATTAATGCATTAATTACAAAACAGTAAAATTAAGTGGTGAAAATCTTAATGACTAGAGATAAAATCCAGATATTAATATTCTTGTCAAACTAAAAAGTGTCTCAGGACACAAAACATATGAACATTTCTTATTTACACTCCAGACAGCCTCCTGTGAACACGGTGCTACTAGTTAAGTCACTACACCCCCTGCTGGACAAATAAAGCTATTACAACCATAAATCCTGAAAATCATCATAAAAACAGTCAAAATCTCAAAGTGATGTTATGATTCTTTCTTTATGTAAATAATTCAACTACTCATGTTAAAACTGAGAGGATATTAATGATATAACAGTCAGGGAGTCGTTTCTCTGGTGAGCTGATGTTGGTGTGGAAGTGGTTGATCAGTTTTCATAGTTCACCGCACCATCATCTTCATCATTCATCTCCTGTGAAAAACAACACAAAGAAACACAAAGTCTGACACACTCACACTGAAAACTAACAAATCACAACCCCACTTCTTTCACCTTTAGGTTTCTACATTCAACACAATCAGAAATCATCTCACATATACAAATAAATGAATTTGAAAGAGTCTCAAACTACCAGATTTTCCTCCCAGCTGACTGTTGAAGTTTTAAAACTGAACACAGGTCACAGTGGAGTCAGCAGACCCTGAACGCACCATAAGATATTTACCTGACTGGCTGCTGCACCTGAACGCCTCGCTGTTCTGCTTCTTACTGAGTAAGAAACCTGCACAAACACAAACAGTGAGACATTCACAGTCCTACATTACAGTAACATGGACGTTATTAGTTGATTTTATACATCAACTCACAGTGTGGTCATCAGGTGGTCTCTGGTTCCCTGCTAAACAAATCAGAGGAACATTTCAGCTCTAAACTTACAGTTTGTGTTAATCAGACTGAACAAAGGTTGGTGAACATTTTCTCACCTCCAGCTCTGAAGAGACGAACAGCAACAACAGTGATGAGAACAGTAACAACAGTGATGAGGACGAGTTCAGCCACACGCATCACCAACATTGTGTAGATCAGAGCAGAACAATCTGCACAAGCTGTGGAGAAAAAAGATTTTTCTACATATGAAATATTTTGGCAGGTTGTCATATTTAAGAAGCAGGTTCAAGTGAGCTGTGGAAACAGAGCCCATGAAATAAAAGATTTAACAGATGACACTAACAAACACAGCAGCTGTCACTTGAATAATTATTTTTGAACAAATCTACTTATACAGGTGTATAATTTACATTCACAACTCCTGTTGATGAGTTAATGAACCAGTGTTAATAAATATAAATAAATAAAGCCACTTTAAACATTTACACATACTAACAAATAAAACATTTCTTTTTCTGTTTTATTTCTGTTACGGACAATCTGTAAAGTTTTTGAACTTGCTTCTTACCTGTTTGTTCTGTTGTGTTTAAAGTTGATGGTTTCATCACTTCAGTCATTTGTGTCGTTGGTGTTGGTGTTGCATCATTTCCTGGAGGAATGAACAAAGAAGAAAATAATTTTAATAAATTAATCCTTACAATACATCAAATACAGTTTATTTGTCATAAAAGAATAAAGTGATATCAAACAGCTCGTCATCTTCTCACCTGGTTTCTTACCTGATAACTGAGAACTGAAGTCATACAGCTGCTCTTCATCACTGTTGAGATCTGTGACTTCACACTGCAAATACTTATAATTTGATTCGTAAATATAATGAGGAGTCAACAACAATGCAGTGACTGAGCAGGTAGAGTGTGATGTCTGTGTGTTTCTGTTATTTATGTCCAAGTCTCGTCCTTCATACAGCCACTTCACTGTGTGTCTGCACTGTTCATCTGTCGACACAGAGCAGCTTAACGTCACCTTATCAGCGTCCTTAAGTTCAGTCACTGGTGAAGATGGAGATATTGTGAGAGAAAGACAACAAGAGTAAAATTAACTTCATCACTGTAATCATAATTATTGTAATGTTTCAGTATATTGTTCTAACAAGACAGTTTGATCTGAAAACATTATGATGTAAATACTCACTGATAACAACAGACAGATAAACCTCAGAGCCTCGACCTTGTTGTCCTGATCTGTCGAACTGTTGGCAGCCGTAACGACCAGCATCCTCAACTGTGACCTTCTTTATAACCAGAGAACAGTCCGCTGTAACACTCAGTCTGTCTGATTTAGCTTTGGCATTTTCACCAATCTGTCCAAGTTCAATCAGCGCTACTGCTGCTGTGTTTGTTGAACGACTGAAGATCCAGGAAGTACTGTTACATTTATCCTGATCAGTCATCACATTTTTACAGGACAATGTGGCTTCATCTCCATCTCTGACAGTGATGTAGAGGGAAGTTTGTCCAGTTACTGCTGTTGAGAATTTGAGACAGAAATGTGAATAAGAATATGACTGTAGTGTTAATGTCAGAAAGAAACTGCTTATTTCACTGTCTTAATAAAATGAGTCCATTTAATACGATTTTTATATTTAACCTGTAAACTGAAGCCCCAGAATCAGAAATAAAAACATTTTAATCCATCTGAGTTCAACCATCGTGCTTCTCTGTCTTTCTCTCTGTCTTCTTCTCACACTCTCAGCTCTCAAAATGCAGATATACACTATATACGTCCTGTAATGAGCAAAGTGTCTCTTCCCATCTTTCTAACTCTTTTAGTTTTTATTTTTTCTCAACTTTCTTGTAGATTTGAACATTTTTGTATTTCATGAGAAAGTTAGCACTCACAACTGCAGTACCTTTATCTGCACATATTTATGTAAGATCTTATAATCAGCTAAGAGTAAATACATAAAGGATTAGATATTGTAGTAGTTAATGTTGAATGTGCCCACCCACTCACCACCAAGACCACAACACACTTCCTTTCCACTGCTGCATTTCAAAGTACTTCATGTTTATAACCATGACCTCATCATGTGACACTTCTCTGTGCACAGGACCAGTATGACCAGTAAGACAAATGATTCCCTTTAAAATGACTTTTTCTGTGTTTCCCACTGTAATGTCTGATAAGTAAAATGTGTAAAATATGTGTTGAAACAGAATTAGGATTCAGTAGTGACAGGATTCGTGGTGATGTTGGACACACATGAACAGACAGATGAAGAGTCAATCAGATAAGATGGTGTATCAGAGGTCTGAGACCTGTTAGTTCCTCATTGTATCTTTGAAGTCCGTTTCTAAGAACTGAGGTGGAAGTGTTTTGAAGAGAACGTGAGAACAACAGCAGCAGAGGTCTGCTGGTTTTAACCTCTCATGATGACCTAATAAACACCAAAACCACACGAGGCTCACAGTTACAGAGAAGGACTGAGGACGTTGAATGTGTGGAGATTGTTGATTACGAAAAAGGAACTAGTCTTTTTTTTAAAGACAGCATGGAGTAGAAAACAGACAGAATAGCGTAAAGACATAATTGGACTCTAGTGGTGCAGCATGGTGATACTGCAGCAGCTGGAAAGAACACAGATCAGATGGTGTATTAGTGGTCTGAGACCTGTTAGTTTCTCATTATACTTTTGAGGTCAGTTATTCTGAGAGCTGAGGGGAAGTGTTTTGGTGAGAATGTGGGTACAACAGCAGCAGAGCTCTGATATGACGACATGAACACTAAAACCACACGAGGCTCACAGTCACAGACAGGCCAAACTTTATCAAGACACCAGACAAAGAGAATACTTTCATCTCTGAAAATCACCAGTGAGACCCCAGCAGTATGTTTCTGATGATAACTGGTGTGCTTGCTGCTCTGTGTTTGTCCCAGAAGTGTGTACATGAATCAGTCATCACTAATAACCTACTTAGTGGTTACTTAGACCTTGTCTCTAGTCTTTGGACAGTAGTTGTGTGTGAGGCCACTGAGCATGTGCAGAAATGCAATTGTGTTGACAGGACGTTGTTAGCTTGTTGAGCTACATATCACAACCTCTCCACTTTTTACAAATGTGACAAAAAACAAACAGCTTATTTGACTGTCTCAGTAAAATGAAGGTTATTAAATAATATTTTTGTATCTTACCTGTAAACTGAAGCCCCAGAATCAGAAATAAAAACATTTTAATCCATCTTAGTTCAACCATCGTGCTTCTCTGTCTTTCTCTCTGTCTTCTTCTCACACTCTCAGCTCTCAAAATGCAGAAATACACTATCTACTTCCTGTAATGAACAAAGTGTCTCCTCCTCTTTGTGGCTTCAGTCTATTTTCCTCACTTGTAAGTTAACTTTTTTAGATGATGCATATTGACTCTAAATTTGAACATTTTTGTATTTTGTGAGAAAGCTAGCTCTCACATCTGCAGTATCTCATATCTAGATAAGATCTTATATTATAATCAGCCAAGAGTAAATACATAAAGGATTAGACATTGTTGAAGTTAAAGGTGAATGTGTCCACCTACTCGCCACTGAAACCACAACACACATCCTTTCTACTGCTGCATTTCAAAGTATGTCAGCATTTCTCACATCCTGTGCACAGGACATTATTTATATTTCATGATTTCCTTCTAAGTAAGAGGATATTTAGTGTTGCAACCCAATATATGTGTATAGATATACAGATCCTGTGAAACTGGGATGTAATCATGGATCACAAGGTAAAGAAATATGTTTCTGCATTCAGAGCAGCCATATTAAACCATATTAAGATTCAACAAGTGCACACTGTGTTTGGTACCAGGGTGTGTTTGTCACATTGACGTGTTTGATGTCCTAAAAATAAGAAGAGGAAGTTGAACGTGTGAAGATCGATGCTCTCAACTGGCAGAGTCTGTACAGTAGTTTGTGTTGTAGAGACATTTAGTCTGTTTTATTCTGTTTTCTGTCAGGCTTTGAATTCACTGTAAATTGACAGAGATCATCCCATTTTCATCCAAACTGTCAAAAGCTTTTTGATCAGCAATAACAGAAGCTACAGACAGTCAGAGGTCAGAGGTCACAGCAGCCTGACAAAGACTGAACACACTGAACATGTAGGATGGAGACCTGATTATGTGTCAGCAATATATTTCTGCCTTTAAAACACAAACTGAGTCAATCTAATGCTGTAAGAAGCAAACAACTGAATACAAAGACTCATACTGTGCACACTCCAGTCCCATGATGCATTTCTGTCAATGTTTGACCTCCTGAAAGATGTTTGACAGCACACATGAACAGACTGATGAAGAGTCAAACTTTGATGCAACATGGTGATGCTGAAGCTGCTGGAAAGAACAGATGAGATGATGTTTTGTTGATCTAACACCTTTTAGTTCCTCATTTTATCTTTGCAGGTAAATGTTCTGAGAAATGAGAGATGTGTGAAGTGTTTTGGTGAGAATGTGGAAACAGCAGCAGCATGACACTGTTTGTATGAGATAATCACAAAACACATTAAATTAAATGCTAAACATTTCTTTATTTGCATATTATATTATTAACAGATGTAACAAAGAGAAGATTGTTACTGACTGCAGGAAGACTCATTCAAACCAAACACATGATGGACTCCTGATAAACATGTTAACAACAATGATAAATGAAAGTTAAAATGATTTATTCTGTATAATTAAACATGAAACTGAGCAGCAGCTACTGCAAGAAGCCGCGAAAGTCTTAAAAGTCTAAATTAAAGTCTAAATTCTTCCACTTGTATCAGATTTAAGGGAGTTAAATGAGTGAAAACATGAGAAACGTTAGAGACATAATGCAGCAAAACACATTTTAATAAAACTCACACAGTGCTTCTTAACTAGAGATAAAATCCAGATGTTAATATTGTTGTCAAACTAAAAAGTGTCTCAGGACACAAAACATATGAACATTTCTTATTTACACTCCAGACAGCCTCCTGTGAACACGGTGCTACTAGTTAACTCACTACACCCCCTGCTGGACAAATAAAGCAACAACAATAAATCCTGATAATCATCATACTGTAATAAACCTGCCCAAGCGGGCCTTGTCGGAGGCCAGTTAACACACACGCATAACCAGACAGTTACAAAGAATGGCACTTTATTAATTCATTTACACAATCTAAAATTGGAGGAGGTTATCAACAGGGTTATCTCTTCGACGCGGAGGGGACTGCTCCCAACCTTCAGGACACACGGTCTATATGCACGGCAATATAAAAAATACACACACATAAAAGGGTACACACCAGTTAGATGCGAATACACTCACACTAAGGCCCACACAGGCTCCACACCAGGGTTAACACTACAAATTATGGGCAGTAGAGCATACCTCACTCCCGGGCGACTGGTCTACCAGATTGACCCCCCCTCCCTCTATTTCCTCTAAACGAGAGAACACACAAGACACACAAATAGCAAACTAAATATACATTAATACACGAGACACAAACAAACAGGTTTAAAATACTTAACTCAACCCCGGCTGGGTTTGTGTAATACTAAAAGATGTCAGCAGAGGGCGCATAGCGGTCAGGAAGAACCTAAAACCCACATAGAGGCAGTGCTGCAGAATAAATCCTGCAGCCGAGTGGAAAGGAAGCTAATGTTGTCTGCCTCTGTGTTAATATATACAGGTGGGTTAATATTCCCCTAAAGAGTATACATTTGTGTAATGAATAGTTAAGAAATAAGTAGTTATGCACTGTAAAGTTGTATACTTGTTCACTATACTTTTGTGAAGCAGAATAAATCCTGCAGCCGAGTGGAAAGGAAGCTAATGTTGTCTGCCTCTGTGTTAATATATACAGCGACCGCCATAGCTTCAGCGGCAGCCGGGTTTCCAGCTACTCCTCCTAACTCCCATCACGTTAGGGGGGCAACATTGGCTGCAGGCATCAGGAAAACAAACCAAAATACAGCAACACAAGTTCAGCAACTCAGAGTTAAACTGGAGTGACGTCTTTTGCCACCAGGGGGAGAGAGAGAGCCTTTGTGGGCCTCATGAGGCTACTACCAGCATTTACCAGTGCAGTGTAGCACAATTACGTTCAAGGGAAAGAATAAACATACTGTAATAATCTGCAAGAGGAGAGCATCTGAGAGAGTGGAGGTGGAGCAGAGAATGGAGGATTTAAAGGAGCATCAATCAGAATAAATTAAACTACTACATTCATGGAAGTCAGGTGAGCAGGAACAAGGGAGAGCCCTGAAACGCCTTTCTGCTTTTATAATGTTTGAAATGATGGACAAATCATTAAAGACACGCAGCAACACAGACATAAATAAACCAGAGAGGAATATACTATCTTCATTCTGCTGCAGTTATATTAAAGATATAAATAATTAAAGAGATATGTGGTATCTACTTGCTGTAATTAGTAAGGTGTCACTTCCTCATGGTGACTTTTATACCTTCTTTATGTCTTATGTCATTTGTTGCTTTTCTGTATTCAGATGATGGCATCTTTTATGTTCCTATGTTGTTTATGGCTGACATGAAGTTCACTCTGACCTGATATATCTGGAGTTAAAAGGATCATATTTTAACAGCTGTTGAGTTTCCACAGTTTCTTCTCATTCAGAGGTTTAACTTAACTCACAAGAATAATGATTGTTCCACTTCTAAGTTTGCTTTAATAGATATACAGATATAGATGTAAAAAATACTTCATATAAAACAATAACATGTAATACTTTAACAAATGATACAAAAACAAGCAAAAAGTTAAAACTAAAACATCTTTAACTACAACTCTAACACATTAAAGTGCCTGACAGCAAGTTTATCAACCAACATGTATCATATAATGTATTTTGCTCATTTACACTCCAGGCAGCATCCTTTACACACAGTGCTACTAGTTAACTTACTACTCCCCCTGCTGGACAAATGAAGCGCTTACAACAATAATGAATCCTATGAGAGGAGCTGTAACTATACTGTGGTCTCTTATTTTTTGGGGTAGTTGACAGTAGCGTAGAGGTTGTTGGGATCAGTGGAGGCTCCAGCAGAAGAGTAGGAAGCTTTCACAGTGCTGTAGGTCACTGCATCACCTTCATCTTTCCTCGGAACCTGAGAAACAGCACAACATAAATTTCACAACGGGATATGGCTGTGTGTGTAACACCCAGTACACACACATTGGCACATGTTGAAAGATTACAGGAAGCATCATGGCACCCTGCCGTGGGAAACACAACAACACTACAACGCACTGCAACAGCATGAGAAGTAAGTGTGTAGAATGCATTTCAGTGTATTAAAACATGCAATGAAGTGGACACATTGTTGACATGGGTATCCTAACCAGTCAGACAGCTTACCCGGGCTTTACTGTTGGTCTTCTTGGTGTAGCTGATGGAGGCGTAGGAAACCCCATCTTCATGATCAACCTACACAGTGAAGACAACATACTGATGAGTAACATGTAGATTAATGTGGTCTCACTTCTATTTCATTACAGTAAACGCTTCTGTTACTTCTGCAGAAGAGGTCATGTGATGTCGCAAAGCATTCTGGTTTAACAGCCTACTGCTTAGCACTCATCTTCCTTTCTGGTGTAGTCCAGTTGCATCATCTAACTTCTCTTTTCTATTTTTATTGCACACTCTCAAGACTGTGAAAAAAACGCCTCTAGATACTAGAAGTGTCATGTGTGATCTCACCGAGTCCTGACTGGTCTCTGGAGCAGGCTGAGTCACTGCAGGGTTTGAGTCCAGTCCCTGCACAAATAAGGTTTAATATAGTGGTGAAAAAAAACATCTCACAGTTCAGTTAATACAGATGTTGTCAGGACACAATACAAGCAACACCTGTGCAGTCTATATAAAATACATCTTGTGCAGGTTTCAGGTACAGGTAGGGTGATAGATGAACCTTTCGAGTGGATAAATCGAATTTATGAAGCTTATAATGTTCACTTGTTGCTGGATGTGTATTCTTATTCTCATCTTATTCTCTTTCAGCTATAAAACACAATTAAAGTGAATCATATTTTAAACTCACAATGTTATCATCCATCTGTGCTTTTTTCCCTGAAAAAGAGAAAAGAGAGAGTCAGCTTTAACTTCTGGTGAAAATCAGAAGTCAATCTAAACTCACACCTTTAGCTCTCTTCCATCTGATGAGTACCACAAAAATGATCAACAGTGCCACTAAAGCCATGGGGATGAGGATGAACAACCACCACATGTCTGAGAAAAGAGTGAAAACATTAAAAAACACTTTGGTAGAGCTTTGTGGAAAACATTTGTGGCATCTATTTAACATTTTTATACCAACTGAATCATCATGTGTATCAAGCCTCGGTGTGTCCGTATCTGTATTTGTCCTACCTTCAATCTTTTTATCATTTGTTATCTTTGTTGGTGACGTAGTTGTTGGTGCTTTTCCTTTCCCATCTGGACCTAAACAACACAACTGTTTTAGTAAAAGCATGCATCATGTTAACATCTGCAGCAACCAAAGAATGAATACTGAAATATTTAAAGTTCAAGTGCCTCAAATAGACAAATGCAGTTTGTCATTTTTTCATATTAGAATAAAGTGATTTTAAACAGCTCGCTTGCTGCTCACCTTCTTCTGCTGCTGTTGATTTTGTTGTTTCAGGTCCTGTTGTTGCAGCTTCACCTGACAGATGAAATTAAAATCAACAAACTTGAAGATGAGAAGAAATACAGTTTACTAACTGCTGTGACTAAATCATGAAACAAGACAAGATCTAAAATACATCAAATAAACAAATGTAGTTTGTTATATTTCTTATTAGAATAAAGTGATTTTAAACAGCTGGTCAACTTCTCACCTGGTTTCTTACCTGATAACTGAGGACTGAAGTTATACAGCTGCACTTTTCCATTGTTACGACTTGTGAATTCACACTGCAAAGCCTTATAATTGGATTCGTAAATAAAGTTAGAAGTAGGCAAGACGGCAGTGGCTGAGCAGGTAGACTGTGATGTTCTTATGTCTCTGGTATTTATGTTCCAGTCTCCACCGTTATACAGCCACTTCACTGTGTATCTGCACACATCATATATCGACGCAGAGCAGCTTAACTTCACCTTATCAGCGTCCTTATCTTCAGTCACTGGTGAAGATGGAGATATTGTGAGAGAAAGACAACAAGAGTAAAATCAACTTCATCACTGTAATCATAATTATTGTAATGTTTCAGTATATTGTTCTAACGAGACAGTTTGAGCTGAAAACATTATGATGTAAATACTCACTGTTAACAACAGACAGAACAACCACGGAGTCTGGACCTTGTTGTCGTCCTGATCTGAACTGTTGGCAGGTGTACTGACCAGCATCCTGAACTGTGACCTTCTTTATAACCAGAGAACAGTTCGCTGTAACACTCAGTCTGTCTGATTTAGCTTTGGCTTTTTCACCAGCCTGTCCAAGCCTAATCAGATCTACTGCTGCTGTGTTTGTTGAACGTTGAAAGAGCCAGTTAGTACTGTCACATTTATCCTGATCAGTCATCACATTTTTACAGGACAAAGTGGCTTCATCTCCATCTCTGACAGTGATGAAGAGGAACGTTTGTCCAGTTACTGCTGTTGAGAATTTGAGACAGAAATGTGATAAATGAACTGAAATAAGAATATGACTGTAGTGTGGATGTTAGAAAGAAACAGCTTTTTTCACTCTCAGTAAAATGAATGATTATAATATAATATCAATAATATTTTTGTATCTTACCTGTAAACTGAAGCCCCAGAATTAGAAATAAAAACATTTTAATCCATCTGAGTTCAACCATCGTGCTTCTCTGTCTTTCTCTCTGTCTTCTTCTCACACTCTCAGCTCTCAAAATGCAGAAATACATTATCTACTTCCTGTAATGAGCAAAGTGTCTCCTCCCATCTTTCTAACTTCTTTAGTTTTTCTATTTCTTTTTTCAACTTTCTTGTACATGGAGCATATTCACTTTAAATTTGAACATTTTTGTATTTTATGAGAAAGCTAGCACTCACACCTGCAGTACCTTTATATAATCTCACATATTCATATAAGATCTTATAATCAGCTAAGAGTAAATACATAAAGGATTAGATATTGTAGTAGTTAAGGGTGAATGTGTCCACCCACTCACCACCAAGACCACAACACACTTCCTTTCCACTGCTGTATTTCAAAGTACTTCATGTTTATAACCATGACCTCATCATGTGACACTTCTCTGTGCACAGGACCAGTATGACCAGTAAGACAAATGATTCCCCTTTAAAAATTACTTTTTTTGTGGAGCCCCGATATTGGTTAAGACACATAACTGTAATGTCTGATAAGTAAAAAGTGTAAAATATGTGTTGAAACAGAATTAGGATTCAGTAGTGACAGGATTCATGGTGATGTTTGACACACATGAACAGACAGATGAAGAGTCAATCAGATAAGATGGCGTATCAGAGGTCTGAGACCTGTTAGTTCCTCATTGTATCTTTGAAGTCAGTTCCTAAGAACTGAGGTGGAAGTGTTTCGATGAGAATGTGGAAACAACAGCAGCAGACGTCTGCTGGTTTTAACCTCTAACGATGGCCTAATAAACACCAAAACCACACGAGGCTCACAGTCACAGAAAAGGACTGAGGAGGCTGAATGTGTGAAGATTATTGATCATGAAAAAGCAACTAGTCTTCTTTTTAAGATAGCATGGAGTAGAAAACGGACATAATTGGAGTCTCATGGTGCAAAGTGGTGATACTGCAGCAGCTGGAAAGAAAGATGGTGACTTGGGGTTTGACCTGTTAGTTCCTCATTGTATCTTTGAAGTCAGTTTCTAAGAACTGAATGGGGAAGTGTTTTGCTGAGAATGTGGGTACAACAGCAGCAGAGCTCTGATATGACGACATGAACACTACAACCACACGAGGCTCACAGTCACAGACAGGCCAAACTTTATCAAGGCACCAGACAAAGAGAATACTTTCATCTCTGAAAATCACCAGTGAGACCCCAGCAGTATGTTTCTGATGATAACTGGTGTGCTTGCTGCTCTGTGTTTGTCCCAGAAGTGTGTACATGAATCAGTCATCACTAATAACCTACTTAGTGGTTACTTAGACCTTGTCTCTAGTCTTTGGACAGTAGTTGTGTGTGAGGCCACTGAGCATGTGCAGAAATGCAGTTGTGTTGACAGGACGTTGTTAGCTTGTTGGGCTACATATCACAAACTCTCCACTTTTTACAAATGTGATAAAAAACAAAGAGTTTCTTTGACTGTCTCAGTAAAATAAAGCTTATTTAATAATATTTTTGTATCTTACCTGTAAACTGAAGCCCCAGAATCAGAAATAAAAACATTTTAATCCATCTGAGTTCAACCATCGTGCTTCTCTGTCTTTCTCTCTGTCTTCTTCTCGCGCTCTCAGCTCTCAAAATGCAGAAATACACTATCTACTTCCTGTAATGAACAAAGTGTCTCCTCCTCTTTGTGGCTTCAGACTATTTCCCTCACTTGTAAGTTAACTTGTTTAGATGCAGCATATTGACTCTAAATGTGCACATTTTCGTGTTTTACGAGAAAGCTAGCTCTCACATCTGCAGTATCTTATATCTATATAAGATCTTATATTATAATCAGCCTAGAGTGAATGCATAAAGGATTAGACATTGTTGAAGTTAAAGGTGAATGTGTCCACCTACTCACCACTGAAACCACAACACACATCCTTTCTACTGCTGCATTTCAAAGTACTTCATCTTTTCTCACATCCTGTGCACAGGACACTATTTATATTTCATGATTTCCTTCTAAGTAAGAGGATATTTACTGTTGCAACCCAATATATGTATATAGGTTTATAGATCCTGTGAAGCTGGGATGTAATCATGGATCACAAGGTAAAGAAATATGTGTCTGCATTCAGAGCAGCCATATTAACCCATATTAAGATTCAACAAGTACACACTGTGTTTGGTACCAGGGTAAGTTTGTCACAATGACGTGTTTGATGTCCTAAAAATAAGAAGAGGAAGTTGAGCGTGTGAAGATCGATGCTCTCAACTGGCAGAGCCTTTACAGTAGTTTGTGTTGTAGAGACATTTAGTCTGTTTTATTCTGTTTTCTGTCAGGTGGTGAATTCACTGTAAGTTGACAGAGTTCATCCCATTTTCATCCAAACTGTCAAAACCTTTTTGATCAGCAATAACAGAAGCTACAGACAGTCAGAGGTCAGAGGTCACAGCAGCCTGACAAAGACTGAACACACTGAACATGTAGGATGGAGACCTGATTATGTGTCAGCAATATGTTTCTGCCTTTAAAACACAAACTGAGTCAATCTAATGCTGTAACAAGCAAACAACTGAATATTAAGACTCATACTGTGCACACTCCAGTCCCATGATGCATTTCTGTCAATGTTTGACCTCCTGAAAGGAAGGAGATGAGAACTGAGGAAGTTGAACATGTGAAGATTGTTATTTAAGATAAATGTTTGTAATGATGCAACTCTTCTTTTCTGTATATAGTGTTTATTAGAAAACAGTTAGGATTCATGGTGATGTTTGACACACATGAACAGACTGATGAAGAGTCAAACTTTGATGCAACATGGTGATGCTGTAGCTGCTGGAAAGAACAGATGAGATGATGTTTTGTTGATCTGACACCTTTTAGTTCCTCATTTTATCTTTGCAGTTAAATGTTCTGAGAAATGAGAGATGTGTGAAGTGTTTTGGTGAGAATGTGGAAACAACAGCAGCATGACACTGTTTGTACATGAAATAATCACAAAACACATTAAATTAAATGGTAAATATTTCTTTATTCGCATACTATGTTATTAACGGATGTAACAAAGAGAAGACTGTTACTGACATTCAAACCAAACACATGATGGACTCCTGATAAACATGTTAACAACAAAGATAAATGAAAGTTAAAATGATTTGTTCTGTATAATTAAACATGCAACTGAGCTGCAGCTACTGCAAATAGCTAAGAAAGTCTTAAAAGTCTACATTAAAGTCTAAGTTCTTCCACTTGAAGCAGATTTAAGGGAGTTAAATGAGTGAAAACATGAGAAAAGTTCAAGACATAATGCCGCAAAACACATTTAATAAAACTCACACTGTGCTTCTTAACTAGAGATAAAATCCAGATGTTAATATTCTTGTCAAACTAAAAAAGTGTCTCAGGACACAAAACATATGAACATTTCTTATTTACACTCCAGACAGCCTCCTTTGAACACGGTGCTACTAGTTAACTCACTACACCCCCTGCTGGACAAATAAAGATATTACAACAATAAATCCTGAAAATCATCATAAAAACAGTCAAAATCTCAAAGTGATGTTATGATTCTTTCTTTATGTAAAGAATTCAACTACTCATGTTAAAACTGAGAGGATATTAATGATATAACAGTCAGGGAGCCGTTTCTCTGGTGAGCTGATGTTGATGTGGAAGTGGTTGATCAGTTTTCATAGTTCACCGCACCATCATCTTCATCATTCATCTCCTGTGAAAAACAACACAAAGAAACACAAAGTCTGACACACTCACACTGAAAACTAACAAATCACAACCCCACTTCTTTCACCTTTAGGTTTCTACATTCAACACCATCAGAAATCATCTCACATATACAAATAAATGAATTTGAAAGAGCCTCAAACTCCCGGATTTTCCTCCCAGCTGACTGTTGAAGTTTTAAAACTGAACACAGGTCACAGTGGAGTCAGCAGACCCTGAAAGCACCATCAGATATTTACCTGACTGGCTGCTGGACCTGAACGCCTCGCTGTTCTGCTTCTTACCGAGTAAGAAACCTGCACAAACACAAACAGTGAGACATTCACAGTCCTGCATTACAGTAACATGGACGTAATTAGTTGATTTTATACATCAACTCACAGTGTGGTCATCAGGTGGTCTCTGGTTCCCTGCTAAACAAATCAGAGGAACATTTCAGCTCTAAACTTACAGTTTGTGTTAATCAGACTGAACAAAGGTTGGTGAACATTTTCTCACCTCCAGCTCTGAAGTGACGAATAGCAACAACAGTGATGAGAACAGCAACAACAGTGATGAGGACGAATTCAACCACACGCATCACCAACATTGTGTAGATCAGAGCAGAACAATCTGTATGAACTGTGGAGTATAGAAGAGTTTTAGAAGAAATGAGCTGAAACTTTTTTTCTCTTTTCCAATAAACATTCAACAGCTTTTGGCAAATTTAAAATATTTTAAGGAGCAGGTCTGTGTTTTTTTTGGCCAAAATTTTACTTCACATATTTTCACATATGAGAAAAACCTTCCAAAAAATATTTTTCTTTCCACCTGACAAAACACTGTCTCAGTTCGTCTGATTTAGTTTCTACATATTTATAAATCTGCTCATTTCCAAACAGTGCTGCTATGTTTCCTGAAGCACTGAAGAGTCAGGGAGTACTGTTTAGTTACAACAATAAGAAATAAAAACAGGAAAATGAGAGTAAATGTATGTGTGTGTGTGTGTGTGTGTGTGTGTGTGTGTGTGTGTGTGTGTGTGTGTGTGTGTGTGTGTTTGTGTGTGTGTGTGTGTGTGTGAGGGGGACGTTGGCCTCAGCATCTGTGCATCGATACATAAAAACTGAATGGAACAAACAAATCAGACAAAGTGCATGAAGAAAAATCAATAACTTTTCAAAGATGAACAGTTTTTTTTCAGGTGCTATTCCATAACTTGGTTCCCCTAAATCTGAACAAAAACCATATTTATGCAGCTTTTCCAGTAAAATATGATGGCTGACTGTATCAAATGCTTCCAAAATATCTATAAAAATGCTACAAATAAATTAATTATCATCAAGTGCAGAGGTCACTTTGTCTGTCAGGTGAAGCAGAAACATATACGTGGAGTGATGTTTCCAGAAACCATGCTGGTGCTTGTAAAGAATTGAGTTAGAGTCTAAATGAAAAAGAATCCTTTTATATATCATTTTTGTCTCATATTATTCAAAAACATGGCTGTTACATTAATCCTGATCCGTTCACACATTTTCACAAAGCAAAGTGACTTTATCTCCATCTCTAACCTTAAAGGAGGAATGTTGAATAAATAGAACTGAATTAAATAGAAATATGATGGTTGTGTTAATAGTCAGTGTGAGGATCATTTAAGATACATCAGAACTTTTTAAATGGGTCTCATCTTCGGTTTTCAGTTCATCACAATTCATCAATTTAATTTAGCAGACACTTTTATCTAAAGTGACGTACATCTGAGATCTGATACAACACAAGCAGAGATCTAGTCAAGAGAGAACAACTAGTAAGTGCCATGAAGCTAAGTTTGAGTCCAGTAGGACGTTGGTACCAACAGACATGAACACAATGAATAGAGAGTTTAGAGGAAGTTTGTTTTGTTTCAGTCCATCAAGCTGTTTGAGTTTCTGTAAGTAAGTGTCAGGAATCTGAATGTGATGTGAGCAGCAGCTGGTCAGCAGTGGAGGGATAGAAACACAGCTGTTTACACATGTTTTGAGGCCAGCAGTGGTTAAATACATTAAATCAAATGTTGAATACATATAAATGACTTTACTGCTTACCTTCTGATGTTTCTGTTGATCGTGTTGTTTCAGGTTTTGATGTTGTTGCAACCACACCTGACACATTAAATTAAAACCAACAAACTTTAAAATAATGAAATAAAAACACATCGTTCTACATTTAAAGTACATCAAATAAACAAATGTAGTTTGTTATATTTCTTATTAGAATAAAGTGATTTTAAACAGCTGGTCATCTTCTCACCTGGTTTCTTTCCTGATAACTGAGAACTGAAGTTATACAGCTGCACTTCATTACTGTTGAGATCTGTGACTTTACACTGCAAATACTGATAATTTGATGTGTAAATAAAATTAGAAGTTGGCAAGACTGCAGTGACTGAGCAGGTAGAGCGTGATGTCTGTGTGTTTCTGGTATTTATATTCCAGTCTACTCCGTTAAACAGCCACCTCACTGTGTGTCTGCACGTATCATATATCGACACAGAGCAGCTTAACGTCACGTTATCATTGTCCTTATGTTCAGTCACTGGTGAAGATGGAGATATTGTGAGAGAAAGACAACAAGAGTAAAATTAACTTCATCACTGTAATCATAATTATTGTAATGTTTCAGTATATTGTTCTAACAAGACAGTTTGATCTGAAAAACATTATGATGTAAATACTCACTGCTAACAACAGACAGATCAACGTGAGAGTCTTCATATTGTTGTCCTGATCTGTCGAACTGTCTGCAGGTGTAATGACCAGCATCCTTAACTGTGACCTTCTTTATAACCAGAGAACAGTCCGCTGTAACACTCAGTCTGTCTGATTTAGCTTTGGCATTTTCACCAATCTGCCCAAGTCTAATCAGCTCTACTACTGGTGTGTTCCTTGAATCACTGAAGAACCAGTCAGTGCTGTCACATTTATCCTGATCAGTCATCACATTTTCACAGGACAAAGTGGCTTCATCTCCATCTCTGACAGTGATGTAGAGGGAAGTTTGTCCAGTTATTGCTGTTGAGAATTTGAGACAGAAATGTGATAAATGAACTAAAAATAAGAATATGACTGTAGTGTGAATGTTAAAATTATTATTATTATTATTATAATATAATTCACTTAGTATACATTTTTGTATTTTATGAGAAAGCTAGCTCACATCTGCAGTATCTTTATATAATCTCACATATTTATATAAGATCTTATATTATAATCAGCTAAGAGTAAGTACATAAAGGATTAGATATTGTAGTAGTTAATGTTGAATGTCTCCACCCACTCACCACCAAGACCACAACACACTTCCTTTCTACTGCTGCATTTCAAAGTGCTTCATGTTTATAACCATGACCTCATCATGTGACACTTCTCTGTGCACAGGACCAGTATGACCAGTAAGACAAATGATTCCCCATTAAAAATGACTTTTTCTGTGTTTCCCACTGTAATGTCTGATTATTAAAAAGTATAAAATATGTGTTGAAACAGAATTAGGATTCAGTAGTGACAGGATTCATGATGATGTTTGACACACATGAACAGACAGACGAAGAGTCAATCAGATAAGATGGTTTATCAGAGGGCTGAGACCTGTTAGTTCCTCATTGTATCTTTGAAGTCAGTTTCTAAGAACTGAAGTGGAAGTGTTTCGATGAGATCGTGGGAACAACAGCAGCAGAGGTCTGCTGGTTTTAGCCTCTAAGATGGCCCAATAAACACCAAAACCACACGAGGCTCACAGTCACAGAAAAGGACTGAGGACAATGAATGTGTGAAGATTGTTGATTACAAAAAAGGAACTAGTCTTTTTTTTTTTAAAGACATCATTGAGTAGAAAACAGACAGAATTGGAGTCTCGCGGTGCAAAGTGGTGATACTGCAGCAGCTGGAAAGAAAGATGGTGACTAGGGGTTTGACCTGTTAGTTCCTCATTGTATCTTTGAAGTCAGTTTCTAAGAACTGAGGTGGAAGTGTTTCGATGAGAATGTGGAAACAACAGCAGCAGAGGTCTGCTAGTTTTAGCCTCAACACCAAAACCACACGAGGCTCACAGTCACAGAGAAGGACTGAGGGCGTTAAATGTGTGAAGATTATTGATTATGAAGAGAGAACTAGTCTTTTTTTAAGACATCATCGAGAAAACAGACAAAATAGCGTAAAGACAGAATTGGACTCTAGTGTTGCAGCATGGTGATACTGCAGCAGCTGGAAAGAACACAGATCAGATGGTGTATTAGTGGTCTGAGACCTGTTAGTTTCTCTTTATACCTTTGAGGTCAGTTATTCTGAGAACTGAGGGGAAGTGTTTTGGTGAGAATGTGGGTACAACAGCAGCAGAGCTCTGATATGACGACATGAACACTACAACCACACGAAGCTCACAGTCACAGACAGGCCAAACTTTATCAAGGCACCAGACAAAGAGAATACTTTCATCTCTGAAAATCACCAGTGAGACCCCAGCAGTATGTTTCTGATGATAACTGGTGTGCTTGCTGCTCTGTGTTTGTCCCAGAAGTGTGTACATGAATCAGTCATCACTAATAACCTACTTAGTGGTTACTTAGACCTTGTCTCTAGTCTTTGGACAGTAGTTGTGTGTGAGGCCACTGAGCATGTGCAGAAATGCAGTTGTGTTGACAGGACGTTGTTAGCTTGTTGAGCTACATATCACAACCTCTCCACTTTTTACAAATGTGATAAAAAACAAACAGCTTATTTCACTGTCTCAGTAAAATAAAGATTATTAAATAAGATTTTTGTATCTTACCTCTAAACTGAAGCCCCAGAATCAGAAATGAAAACATTTTAATCCATCTGAGTTCAACCATCGTGCTTCTCTGTCTTTCTCTCTGTCTTCTTCTCACGCTCTCAGCTCCCAAAATGCAGAAACACACTATCTACTTCCTGTAATGAGCAAAGTGTCTCCTCCCATCTTTCTTAAGTTATCAAACTTGTAACTTTTTGTAGGTGGAGCATATTAGCTTCCCTTTTATTTATATTCACAGTTTATGCATTTTACAAGCAAGCATCTGTGATATCTTGTATAATCTTATATATCAATATAATATCTATAAACATACAGGATTAGATATCAGAGGAGTTCAGGGTCAATGTTTCCAGAGACTCACCACCAAGACCACAACATACTTCCTTTCCACTGCTGCATATCAAAGTATTTCATGTAATACTTTTAAAATGTGAAAACATTGTGCACAAGACATGACTGCAACATCTGATGAGCATAAACTAGTTTATGTTGTGTTTTTGCAAATATGAGACATTCATAAATGTAAATGTAAATAAACTCAATGTTAAATACAAGAGGGTTGATGCAGTTGACAGTGAATGTCTCTGCTAACCTACAAACCAAAACCACAACACTCCTCCTCTCCGCTGTGGTGTTTAAGTGTCAAGGTACTTCCTATAATCAGAAGCTATATTTATGTTATTCTTTTGAAGACACTAAATTACAGCTGGTTAAATCCTGTTTGACGCCACACATGAACACAGAAGTGAGTTAAACTCCTCCTACCAGAATCTGATGTGGGGCAACATAAAGTTACTGAGAACAAAATGATGTAGTAATATTTTAGTGGTTCCTTATTCCAGCTAAATATGCTTTTCTAAAGAACTAAGACAGAAGTGTTTACACCTACATGTGGTTACAACATCAGTTGAACTGTGGAGGTTTTATCCTCTAATGATGATCAAGTTTGCATCATAAAGCTCCTGGAAACAAACACTTTATGAACACATAAGAGAAACAGTTGCTCTTTGAGCTCATGCCTACATGTTTGGGGTCACTCTCTTAATTGAACATTAGTATAAACTGAGTAGAGACTTACAGTAGTTCAGGCAGGTACATATAAGTTATATAAGAGTCATATAATTTGATCCATACGGTGGCACTATCTCTGTCTCTGTCTCTATCTCTATCTCTGTCTTTATCTCTGTCTCTCTCTCTGTGAATGAATGAATGACTTAGAGGGCGTGGCCAGGGAAAGTGTTGAAGACGGGCACCGGTGATTTCAACAGCCTACTCAGTCTGATAGAGTACATTTATTCAGATTTTCAGCATATCTAACTGAATATAAGAAACTTAATGAAACACACATCATCTGTGGATGGTGAGGGCTCCGCGCTGCACAGTGCTGAACTGTGGGACGCAGCAGTCTGCACAGAAAGCTCCTCTCAGTATTAGTGCTTCTTCATATAACACGTTAACATCCAAACAAGGGCACGACGTTGTAAAGAAAGAAACACGTGAATGGGAATTTTGATGCGGGGCGTATATGAGGATTACACAGATTAAATATCTCTACAACATGTTGTAGAGACATTTAGTCTGTTGTATTCTGTTTTCTGTCAGGTGTTGAATTCACTGTAAGTTGACAGAGTTCATCCCATTTTCATCCAAACTGTCCAAAGCTTTTTGATCAGCAATAACAGAAGCTACAGACAGTCAAAGGTCAGAGGTCACAGCAGCCTGACAAAGACTGAACACACTGAACATGTAGGATGGAGACCTGATTATGTGTCAGCAATATGTTTCTGCCTTTAAAACACAAACTGAGTCAATCTAATGCTCTAACAAGCAAACAACTGAATATTAAGACTCATACTGTGCACACTCCAGTCCCATGATGCATTTCACTCTCAGCTCTCAAAATGCAGAAATACACTATCCACTTCCTATTATGAGCAAAGTGCCTCCTCTTCTTTGTGTCACACAGTATCTCATATCTATATAAGATATTATATTATAATCAGCCAAGAGTAAATGCATAAAGGAATGTAGACGTTAATGTAACGTTGAATGTGTCCGTCCACTCACCACTGAAACCACAACACACTTCCTTTCTACTGCTGCATTTCAAAGTACTTCATGTTTATAACCATGACCTCATCATGTGACATTTCTCTGTGCACAGGACCAGTATGACCAGTAAGACAAATGATTCCCCTTTAAAAATTACTTTTTCTGTAGATCCCTGATATTGGTTAAGACACATAACTGTAATGTCTGATAATTAAAAAGTATAAAATATGTGTTGAAACAGAATTAGGATTCAGTAGTGACAGGATTCATGGTGATGTTTGACACACATGAACAGACAGATGAAGAGTCAATCAGATAAGATGGTGTATCAGAGGTCTGAGACCTGTTAGTTCCTCATTGTATCTTTGAAGTCAGTTTCTAAGAATTGAGGTGGAAGTGTTTCGATGACAACATGGAAACAACAGCAGCAGAGGTCTGCTGGTTTTAACCTCTAACGATGGCCCAATAAACACCAAAACCACACGAGGCTCACAGTCACAGAAAAGGACTGAGGAGGTTGAATGTGTGAAGATTATTAATCATGAAAAAGCAACTAGTCTTTTTTTTAAGATAGCATGGAGTAGAAAACGGACATAATTGGAGTCTCACGGTGCAAAGTGGTGATACTGCAGCAGCTGGAAAGAAAGATGGTGACTAGGGGTTTGAAGTGTTAGTTCCTCATTTTATCGTTGAAGTCAGTTTCTGAGAACTGAATGGGGCAGCAGAGCTCCGATATGACGACATGAACACTACAACCACACGAGGCTCACAGTCACAGACAGGCCAAACTTTATCAAGGCACCAGCAAAGAGAATACTTTCATCTCTGAAAATCACCAGTGAGACCCCAGCAGTATGTTTCTGATGATAACTGGTGTGCTTGCTGCTCTGTGTTTGTCCCAGAAGTGTGTACATGAATCAGTCATCACTAATAACCTACTTAGTGGTTACTTAGAACTTGTCTCTAGTCTTTGGACAGTAGTTGTGTGTGAGGCCACTGAGCATGTGCAGAAATGCAGTTGTGTTGACAGGACGTTGTTAGCTTGTTGAGCTACATATCACAACCTCTCCACTTTTTACTATGTTTTAAAATGTGATAAATAAACTTAAATGAGAATATGACTGTAGTGTGACTGTTAAAAACAAACAGCTTATTTGACTGTCTCAGTAACATGAAAGTTAATCAATAATATTTTTGTATTTTACCTGTAAACTGAAGCCCCAGAATCAGAAATAAAAACATTTTAATCCATCTGAGTTCAACCATCGTGCTTCTCTGTCTTTCTCTCTGTCTTCTTCTCACGCTCTCAGGTCTCAAAATGCAGAAATACACTATCTACTTCCTGTAATGAGCAAAGTGTCTCCTCCTCTTTGTGGCTTCAGTCTATTTTCCTCACTTGTAAGTTAACTTGTTTAGATGATGCATATTGACTCTATATTTGCACATTTTTGTATTTTACGAGAAAGCTAGCACTCACATCTGCAGTAACTCATATCTATATAAGATCTTATATTATAATCAGCTAAGAGTAAATACATAAAGGATTAGACATTGTAGAAGTTAAAGGTGAATGTGTCCACCTACTCACCACTGAAACCACAACACACATCCTTTCTACTTCTGCATTTCAAAGTACTTCATCTGTTCTCACATCCTGTGCACAGGACATTATTTATATTTCATGATTTCCTTCTAAGTAAGAGGATATTTACTGTTGCAACCCAATATATGTATATAGATATATAGATCCTGTGAAGTTGGGATGTAATCATGGATCACAAGATAAAGAAATATGTTTCTGCATTCAGAGCAGCCATATTAAACCATATTAAGATTCAACAAGTGCACACTGTGTTTGGTACCAGGGTGAGTTTGTCACAATGACGTGTTTGATCTCCTAAAAATAAGAAGAGGAAGTTGAACGTGTGAAGATCGATGCTCTCAACTGTCAGAGTCTGTACAGTAGTTTGTGTTGTAGAGATATTTAGTCTGTTTTATTCTGTTTTCTGTCAGGTGTTGAATTTACTGTAAATTGACAGAGTTCATCCCATTTTCATCCAAACTGTCAAAACCTTTTTGATCATCAATAACAGAAGCTACAGACAGTCAGAGGTCAGAGGTCACAGCAGCCTGACAAAGACTGAACACACTGAACATGTAGGATGGAGACCTGATTATGTGTCAGCAATATGTTTCTGCCTTTAAAACACAAACCGAGTCAATCTAATGCTGTAACAAGCAAACAACTGAATATTAAGACTCATACTGTGCACACTCCAGTCCCATGATGCATTTCTGTCAATGTTTGACCTCCTGAAAGGAAGAAGACGAGAACTGAGGAAGTTGAACATGTGAAGATTGTTATTTAAGATAAATGTTTGTAATGATGCAACTCTTCTTTTCTGTATATAGTGTTTATTAGAAAACAGTCAGGATTCATGGTGATGTTTGACAGCACACATGAACAGACTGATGAAGAGTCAAACTTTGATGCAACATGGTGATGCTGTAGCTGCTGGGAAGAACAGATGAGATGATGTTTTGTTGATCTGACACCTTTTACTTCCTCATTTTATCTTTGCAGTTAAATGTTCTGAGAGATGAGAGATGTGTGAAGTGTTTTGGTGAGAATGTGGAAACAACAGCAACGTGACACTGTTTGTACATGAAATAATCACAAAACACAGTAAATTAAATGGTAAATATTTCTTTATTTGCATATTATATTATTAACAGATGTAACAAAGAGAAGATTGTTACTGACTGCAGGAAGACTCATTCAAACCAAACACATGATGGACTCCTGATAAACATGTTAACAACAACGATAAATGAAAGTTAAAATGATTTATTCTGTATAATTAAACATGAAACTGAGCTGCAGCTGGTACAACTTAAAAAACAGTCAAGAAAGTCTTAAAAGTCTAAATTCTTCCACTTGAAGCAGATTTAAGGGAGTTAAATGAGTGAAAACATGAAAAACGTTAGAGACATAATGCAGCAAAACACATTTAATGAAACTCACACTGTGCTTCTTAACTAGAGATAAAATCCAGATGTTAATATTCTTGTCAAACTAAAAAGTGTCTCAGGACACAAAACATATGAACATTTCTTATTTACACTCCAGACAGCCTCCTTTGAACACGGTGCCAGTAGTTAACTCACTACACCCCCTGCTGGACAAATAAAGCAACAACAATAAATCCTGATAATCATCATACTGTAATAAGTCTGCCCAAGCGGGCCTTGTCGGAGGCCAGTTAACACACTCGCACAACCAGACAGTTACAAAGAATGGCACTTTATTAATTCACTTACACAATCTAAGATTGGAGGAGAATATCAACAGGGTTATCTCTTCGACGCGGAGGGGACTGCTCCCAACCTTCAGGACACACGGTCTATATGCACGGCAATATAAAAATACACACACATAAAAGGGTACACACCAGTTAGATGCGAATACACTCACACTAAGGCCCACACAGGCTCCACACCAGGGTTAACACAACAAATTATGGGCAGTAGAGCATACCTCACTCCCGGGCGACTGGTCTACCAGATTGACCCCCCCTCCCTCTATTTCCTCTAAACGAGAGAACACACAAGACACACAAATAGCAAACTAAATATACATTAATACACGAGACGCAAACAAACAGGTTTAAAATACTTAACTCAACCCCGGCTGGGTTTGTGTAATACTAAAAGATGTCAGCAGAGGGGGCATAGCGGTTAGGAGGAACCTAAAACCCACATAGAGGCAGTGCTGCAGAATAAGTCCTGCAGCCGACTGGAAAGGAAGCTAATGTTATCTGCCTCTGTGTTAATATATACAGGTGGGTTAATATTCCCCTAAAGAGTATGCATTTGTGTAATGAATAGTTAAGAAATAAGTAGTTATGCACTGTAAAGTTGTATACTTGTTCTCTATACTTTTGTGAAGCAGAATAAAGCCTGCAGCCGAGTGGAAAGGAAGCTAATGTTGTCTGCCTCTGTGTTAATATATACAGCGACCGCCATGGCTTCAGCGGCAGCCGGGTTTCCAGCTACTCCTCCTAACTCCCATCAAGCTAGGGGGGCAACATTGGCTGCAGGCATCAGGAAAACAAACCAAAATACAGCAACACAAGTTCAGCAACTCAGAGTTAAACTGGAGTGACGTCTTTTGCCACCAGGGGGAGAGAGAGAGCCTTTGTGGGCCTCATGAGGCTACTACCAGCATTTACCAGTGCAGTGTAACACAGTTACGTTCAAGGGAAAGAATAAACATACTGTAATAATCTGCAAGAGGAGAGCATCTGAGAGAGTGGAGGTGGAGCAGAGAATGGAGGATTTAAAGGAGCATAAATCAGAATAAATTAAACTACTACATTCATGGAAGTCAGGTGAACAGGAACAAGGGAGAGCCCTGAAACGCCTTTCTGCTTTTATAATGTTTGAAATGATGGACAAATCATTAAAGACACGCAGCAACACAGACATAAATAAACCAGAGAGGAATATACTATCTTCATTCTGCTACAGTTATATTAAAGATATAAAGAATTAAAGATATATGTGGTATCTACTTGCTGTAATTAGTAAGGTGTCACTTCCTCATGGTGACTTTTAACCCTTCTTTATGTCTTATGTCATTTGTTGCTTTTCTGTATTCAGGCGATGGCATCTTTTATATTCCTATGTTGTTTATGGCTGGCATGAAGTTCACTCTGACCTGATGTATCTGGAGTTAAAAGGATCATATTTTAACAGCTGTTGAGTTTCCACAGTTTCTTCTCATTCGGAGGTTTAACTTAACTCACAAGAATAAGGATTGTTCCACTTCTAAGTTTGCTTTAATAGATATACAGATATAGATGTAAAAAATACTGCATATAAAACAATAACATGTAATACTTTAACAAATGATACAAAAACAAGCAAAAAGTTAAAACTAAAACATCTTTAACTACAACACTAACACATTAAAGTGCCTGACAGCAAGTTTATCAACCAACATGTATCATATCATGTATTTTGCTCATTTACACTCCAGGCAGCATCCTTTACACACAGTGCTACTAGTTAACTTACTACTCCCCCTGCTGGACAAATAAAGCGCTTACAACAATAATGAATCCTGAAAATCATCAGAAAAACAAACAGTCATGAGAGGAGCTGTAACTATACTGTGGTCTCTTATTTTTTAGGTTAGTTGACAGTAGCGTAGAGGTTGTTGGGATCAGTGGAGGCTCCAGCAGAAGAGGAGGAAGCTTTCACAGTGCTGTAGGTCACTGCATCATCATCATCATCACCATGAACCTGGAAAACAATACACATACATTACACATCATGACATGCCAGTGGTTTCCATCCTTTTTGTCTTTTGACCTCTTACAAAAAGCAGTGTGTAGTCGGCTCACATTTCACATGTCTATGAGTTGTTAACAGCTCCACCAAATAGTGATTTTACCCTCTAAACTTCTCACATGGTTTCATTTAAATAAAAGTTCAAATGATCCAATATTTCAGCAAAAATCAAAGACTAGAGAAAAAGTCCAAAAACTGAAAACACATTTGTATCAGAACTTTAATCTTGAAATAGTTTTTCTTTGTTCACCAACATCACCAGTGTAAATAATCAGACTACTTACCCGGGCTTTACTGTTGGTCTTCTTGGTGTAGCTGATGGAGGCATAGGAAACACCTTCTTCAGGATCAACCTACACAGTGAAGACAACATGATGGCTGCTCAGTAACATCTAGATTTATATGGACTCAATCTTCCACCTCTTCAGTTCAGTTAGACTCAAGAGTTTCTGTCATGCTGACACATTTTGGGGAACTAATATAAGAAAGTGTAAATGTTGTACTGGGTGAAGTTTGTGATCTCACCGTGTCCTGACTGGTTTCTAAACCAGACTGAGTCACTGCAGGGTTTGAACTCAGTCCCTGACTCATCTGTGTGTTGTTCCCTGAAAGACAAAAGAGAGAGTCGACTTTAGATTCAATACTGAAAATTCAGTTTTTTCAAAAAGTTGAATCTGTGGACTTTCTCACCTGCAGCTTTCTTCCATCTGATGGCGACCACAACAGCAGCTACTATGAGTGCTGCTGAAGCCACAATGATTAATGACAACCAGAGAAGGAACGAAGACCCTAAAAACGTAAGTGAGGTTATAACTTTTGTTCTAGGCACATACGTGTTAGCAAGTTATGACATATTACTGTTATGACGAATTATGAATTAAATATATTTTAGTTGCTTTCAGTCCTATTTAAAACATGTGGCAGTGGCACACTTATGCACTTTAATGACCAAAATGAGAATTACAACAACAAACACTTCACAAATCCTGACACACACACAAATAATTTTCACCTGCCAAAAATGTATTTTCACATATTTTCTTATAAAGAATTGAGTTAGAGTCTAAATGAAAAAGAATCCTTTCATATGTAATATGTTCTTATATTTTTGAAAAACATGGCTGTTATCTTAATACGATGGTCGTGTTAATAGTCAGTGTGAGGATAATTTAAGATACATCAGAGCTTTCTAAATGCGTCTCATCTTCGGTTTTCAGTTCATCACAATTCATCAATTTGATTTAGCAGACTCTTTTATCCAAAGTGACGTACATCTGAGATCTGATACAACACAAGCAGAGATCTAGTCAAGAGAGAAGAACTAGTAAGTGCCATGAAGCTAAGTTTGAGTCCAGTAGGACGTTGGTACCAACAGACATAAACACAATGAATAGAGAGTTTTGAGGAAGTTTGTTTTGTTTCAGTCCATCAAGCTGTTTGAGTTTCTGTAAGTAAGTGTCAGGAATCTGAATGTGATGTGAGCAGCAGCTGGTCAGCAGTGGAGGGATAGAAACACAGCTGTTTACACATGTTTTGAGGCCAGCAGTGGTTAAATACATTACATCAAATGTTGAATACATATAAATGACTTTACTGCTTACCTTCTGATGTTTCTGTTGATCGTGTTGTTTCAGGTTTTGATGTTGTTGCAACCACACGAGACACATTAAATTAAAACCAACAAACTTTAAAATAATTAAATAAAAACACATCGTTCTACATTTAAAATACATCAAATAAACAAATGTAGTTTGTTATATTTCTTATTAGAATAAAGTGATTTTAAACAGCTCGTCATCTTCTCACCTGGTTTCTTACCTGATAACTGAGAACTGAAGTTATACAGCTGATCTTCATTACTGTAGTTATCTGTGACATTACACTGCAAAGACTTATAATTTGATTCATAAATAAAATTAGAAGTTGGTAAGACTGCAGTGACTGAGCAGGTAGGGTGTGATATCTTTACGTCTCTGGTATTTATGTCCCAGTCTTTTCCTTCATACAGCCACTTCACCGTGTATGTGCAGACATCATATGTCGACACAGAGCAGCTTAACGTCACCTTATCAGTGTCCTTATGTTCAGTCACTGGTGAAGATGGAGATATTGTGAGAGAAAGACAACAAGAGTAAAATTAACTTCATCACTGTAATCATAGTTATTGTAATGTTTCAGTATATTGTTCTAACAACACAGTTTGATCTGAAAACATTATGATGTAAATACTCACTGCGAACAACAGACAGATGAACCACGGAGTCTCTATACTGTTGTCGTCCTGATCTGCCGTACTGTCTGCAGGTGTAAGTACCAACATCCTCAACTGTGACGTTCTTTATAACCAGAGAACAGTCCGCTGTAACACTCAGTCTGTCTGATTTAGCTTTGGCACTTTCACCAATCTGTCCCCGTCTAACCAACACATCTGCTCTTGTGTTTAATGAAGGACTGAAGAGCCAGGTAGTTCTGTCACATTTATCCTGATCTGCTACCAAATTTTCACAAGGAACAGTAACTTCATCTCCCTCTCTGACAGTGATGAAGAGGACCTGCCCTTTGGTTACTGCTGTGGAGGAGATGAGAGAGAAATAAGACAAATTAAAAGAGGTGAAAAATATAACTAATGATGTCAGTGTGAACATAATTTTAGATAAAACAAACTTTTACAAATGTGCTTCATATTTAGCTTGAAAGACTTCATTAAACTCAACATTCATCTTGCTAGAAAACTATTTGACTGTGTTGATAATAAAGTGATAAAGTAGCATTACAGATGTTAAGAATTCATCTTTCTGTACATGTAACACATCTCTTACCAGTAAACTGAAGCAGCAGTGTCAGAAATAAAAGCATTTTATTCCATCTCAAGTGAACGATCATGATCCCCCGTTTCTCTCCTCTGACTTCTTCTTTCTTCTAAGTCTCTAAAAGAGTGTTTCTTGTAGACAAGTGTCGCTTCTACTTCCTGTCATTAGTAAGGTGTCACTTCCTCATAATGACTTTTACTCCTCCTCTCTGTCTTATGGCAGCGGTTGCTATTCCTTATACAGATGGTGTCCTCTTTTATGTTGTTTATGGCTGGCATGAAGTTCACTCTGACCTGATGTATCTGGAGTTAAAATGATTTTTTTTGTACAACTGTTGACATTGCAGTTTGTTCTCATTCAGAGGTTTAACTTAACTCACAAGAATAAGGATTGCTCCACTTCTAAGTTTGCTTTAATTACTTTCATATTGGAACATTAAAATAAACTACAGATATATACATGTTTAAAAAATACTGCATATAAAACAATAACATGTAATACTTTAAAAATTATATAAAAAGTAAAAAGTTCAAACTAAAACATCTTTAACTACAACACTAACACATTAAAGTGCCTGACAGCAAGTTTATCAACCAACATGTATCATATAATGTATTTTGCTCATTTACACTCCAGGCAGCATCCTTTACACACAGTGCTACTAGTTAACTTACTACTCCCCCTGCTGGACAAATAAAGCACTTACAACAATAATGAATCCTGAAAATCATCAGAAAAACAAACAGTCATGAGAGGAGCTGTAACTATACTGTGGTCTCTTATTTTTTGGGGTAGTTGACAGTAGCGTAGAGGTTGCTGGGATCAGTGGAGGCTCCGGTAGAAGAGGAGGAAGCTTTCACAGTGCTGTAGGTCACTGCATCACCTTCATCTTTCCTCGTAACCTGAGAAACAGCACAACATAAATTACACAACGGGATATGGCTGTGTGTAATACCCAGTAATACATTGGCACATGTTGAGAGATTACAGGAAGCATCATGGCACCCTGCCGTGGAAAACACAACAACAGTACAACGCACTGCAACAGCATGAGAAGCAAGTGTGTGGAATGCATTTCAGTGTATTAAAACATGCAGTAAAGTTGCAGATGAGGTCATGTGATGTCTCAAAGCATTCTGGTTTAACAGCCTACTGCTTAACACTCATCTCCCTTTTTGGTGGAGTCCAGTTGCATCATCTAACTTCTCTTTGTTATGTTTATTGCACACTCTCAAGCCTGTGAAAAAACCGCCTCTAGATACTTATGCAACTCAGAGAAGAACCAGAAGTGTCATGTGTGATCTCACCGTGTCCTGACTGCAGGGTTTGAGTCCAGTCCCTGCACGAATAAGGTTTAATATAGTGGTGAAAAAACAGTTGGTCTTCTTGGTGTAGCTGATGGAGGCGTAGGAAACCCCATCTTCAGCATCAACCTACACAGTGAAGACAACATACTGATGAGTAACATGTAGATTAATGTGGTCTCACTTCTATTTCATTACAGCAGTGGTGTGCACAGACATTTTGGGGGGCAGGTGCTCAGTGAAAAATAAGGGCTCTTTGTGCGGCATGTGGAACTGCACAGTTTCACTTTAAAATCTGAGCTTTAAAAGGCCCTAAACAGTTAACATGACTCTGGTCATGACCCTGACCTTTCATCTTCATCTTCCTCTTCCTCCTTGCTGCTGGTGGATGCTTTTATCCAGGAGAGCAGAGAGCTGCTTTCCTGGGCTGCCTGCTGTAGCTCCCTTTCTTTTTCCTTTCTTACCCTCTCCTTTCTAGGCATTATGCTGCAATTAGTAAATAAAAAGAGACCAAAAGTATGAATAAGACTGCTTGGTGACATTACAACAAGGCAGGAGGCTACTTTTTCTGCAGGCAATTGGGAATTGCCTGTTTGTCATTTAGCAAATAAATTACTGCAAATATTAATTATGCAGCCTAATGTAAACCTACACAATACTAAATATTCAGCTTAAGTATACTGATAGATTCACATGCTGTACTAATGCAAACTCTACATTAGACATTAGTTGTGTGGTGGTCATCACGTGATATCTATTATTGATTTGGGCTAGTGTCGCTAGAGCATGGCAACTGAGGCTTAGGGGGCAAATAATACACTCGACTCGATCCATGTATGTGTTACCTGGCTGGTGGGGCTTGGGAGGAGGTGTGTGGGGGCTGCAGATGTGCACTGCTGCTGCAACGCGCCTCCGTTTGTGTCCGCTCTGCGCGTTCACGTTGACAAAGGAAGAGAGCACACGACGTTAATCGTCGAGTATTTGGTATTTATAGATGATTTATAGATGGGCCACACTGTTAAAAAAAACTACAAAAAAGACCTTTCAAAAGGGCACTTCCTTAGTCCAAAGGGCAAAGGGCAGGTGAAATAGCACCACCTAGTGTCTATCTGTGCACGCCACTGCATTACAGTAAACACTTCTGTTACATTATCACGACTTTCCTTCTTACTTTGCAGTTTAACACATTAAAACCACTGATGTGAGCTGATGCAAAGTTTTAGCAGTTATTTTACTGCTAAAGAAGTAGAAGAAGAAAGAAGTCAGTAGATTTAAGAAAGTCTGTTACAGGTTTCATCATTTCAGACTTGGTTTGGTTGGAGGAGGACTGAGGAAGTTTGAACTGTTAAGACACTAAATTACAGCTGGTTAAATCCTATTTGACGCCACACATGAACACAGAAGCCAGTTAAACTCCTCCTACCAGAATCTGATGTGGGGCAACTTAAAGTTACTGAGAACAAAATGATGTAGTAATATTTTAGTAGTTCCTTATTCCAGCTAAATATAGTTTCCTAAGAACTAAGACAGAAGTGTTTACACCTACATGTGGTTACAACATCAGCTGAACTGCGGAGGTTTTATCCTCTAATGATGATCAAGTTTTTTTTTGGGTCACTCTCTTAATTGAACGTTAATATAAACTGAGTAGAGACTTACAGTAGTTCAGGCAGGTACATATGAGTTATATAAGAGTCATATAATTTGAACCAAACTGAATGAATTACAACAACATCAGAAGGAATACAAGAGAAAATGTTTCTTCTAAATTTTATATCAATATTTATTGAAAATTCACATTTTACAGTAAAGCCATAATACTGTTACAAAATATAACATATAGTTCAGGTGATTATCAAGAAGTTCTTATTTTCACATTATATGATTCTCAGTTAAGGAAAATAGACTCTGTTAAGGCTTAAAGCTCATTCAACCAAACATTACAAAGTCTATAAGAATATATTAGACTACAAACAAACATGTTTACAGCAATACTATAAATGAAACTAAATATTTCTTATGTTTGCAAAGAGATAAAATAAAAATAAGAAACTCAGGCAAAGCTACAACTACAAAAGCAATGAGTCAGATATTGAAATGGACTCTAAATTGTTAAACTGGAAGCTAATTTTAAGCTTTTCAACACCTAAAAAGACTCAAAATGATGTTATGATTCTAGACAATTAGCTTTGTGATGGAATAATCTGTAATTACAGTCTGTATTTACTTTAGTTAGGTGATGTTGGTGTGGAAGCTGTTTGTTTTTAGTTGTGGAGTCAGACAGAAGCCTAATTTTCTCTGAGGTTTTCATAGTTCACTGTAACATTGTCATCTTCACCATGATGCATCTGTGAAAAACAGAAAAATAAAATAAAATTGAGATGCTGAGCAGTCCCTTACATTTTATTATATCACCCCACACTACCAGATTTTCCTCCCAGCTGACTGTTGAAGTTTTAAAACTGAACACAGGTCACAGTGGACTCAGCAGACCCTGAACGCACCATAAGATATTTACCTGACTGGCTGCTGCACCTGAACGCCTCGCTGTTCTGCTTCTTACTGAGTAAGAAACCTGCACAAACACAAACAGTGAGACATTCACAGTCCTGCATTACAGTAACATGGACGTTATTAGTTTATTTTATACATCTACTCACAGTGAGGTCATCAGGTGGTCTCTGGTTCCCTGCTAAACAAATCAGAGGAACATTTCAGCTCTAAACTTACAGTTTGTGTTAATCAGACTGAACAAAGGTTGGTGAACATTTTCTCACCTCCAGCTCTGAAGTGACGAACAGCAACAACAGTGATGAGAACAGTAACAACAGTGATGAGGACGAATTCAACCACACGCATCACCAACATTGTGTAGATCAGAGCAGAACAATCTGCATGAACCGTGGAGTATAGAAATGTGTCAGTGAATAAAGTTTGAGTTTTTGAAGAAATTAGTTTAAACCTCTTTTCCCATTTCAAATAAACATTTAAGAGCTTTTGTCAAATTTGAGTGTGCGGTAAAATGCAGTAAAAATAAAAAAATATGTAAAAATTAAAATTCTTGTCATAAAAAATAATATTCCTCATTGAGTATCTACCAGGTGGATTTGTTGGGCCATCAGATGTTTTGTTTTCCACTCGTGTCCTGTTACCTGTTGATTTCGTTGAACATGAAATTGAATTAAAAAAACACACAAAAGATGATATAATATCTCATTTTATACCATTTGCAGTAACAGAGAAACAATCATTTCATGTTATTGATTTAAATCCACCAAAAAAAAAAAACCTTACCCTGTTTCTTACTTGAGGACTGAGAGGTGAAGTTAAACATCCATGTCTCGCCTTTATGTTCAGTCACTTTACACTTAAACAACTTCTGATCAACACTGGAAGTGTTAAATGTCACAGTGGCTAAGCAGAAACGTTTTGTTTCCTTCAGTTTATCTGTAATACCCTCATACAGCCACTCCACTGTGTGTTGACATCGTCCATATTTCAACACATGGCAGGATAATGTCACCGTATCATCAGCATCCTTCTGTTCATAAACTGGAGAAATATTGTTAGAGAGAAAGACAACAATATAACTGTAATCATAATTATTGTAATGTTTCAAAAATACTCACAGCTAACAACGGACAGTTCAGTCTGAGAGTCTTCATATTGTCCTGATCTGCCTGTCTGTCTGCAGGTGTAACGACCAACATCCTCAAATGTGACCTTCTTTATAACCAGAGAACAGTTCGCTGTAACACTCAGTCTGTCTGATTTGGCTTTTTCACCAATCTGCCCAAGTTTAATCAGCTCTTCTACTGGTGAGTTTTCTATTTTAATGTATATCCAGGTAGTACTGTCACATTTGTCCTGACCATTTATCACATTTCTACAAGACAAAGTGACGTCATCTCCATCTCTGACGGTGATGTAGGATTCTTGTCCTGTTACTGCTGTTAATTTGAGAGAGAAATGTGATAAATGAACTATAAAATGAATATTACTGTAGTGTGAATGTTATAAAGAAACAGTTTATTTGGCTTTCTTGGTAAAATTAAGGTTATTCAATCAGATTTTTGTATCTTACCTGTAAACTGAAGCCCCAGAATCAGAAATAAAAACATTTTAATCCATCTGAGTTCAACCATCGTGCTTTTCTGTCTTTCTCTCTGTCTTCTTCTCACGCTCTCAGCTCTCAAAATGCAGAACTACACTATCTACTTCCTGTAATGAACAAAGTGTCTCCTCCTCTTTGTGGCTTCAGTCTATTTTTCTCTAACTTTTTTAGGTGGAGCTTATTTGTTTTAAATTTGAACATTTTTGTATTTTATGAGAAAGCTAGCACTCACATCTACAGTACCTTATATCATCTCACATATTTATAAAAGATCTTATAATCAGCCAAGACTAAATACATAAAGGATTAGACATTGTAGAAGTTAAGGATGAATGTGTCCACCCACTGCGTTTCAAAATACTTCATGTTTCCTCACATCCTGTGCACAAGACATGTACTTACACCTCGACTATCTCACTTAAATGAAAGTTATTTAATAAGATTTTTGTATCTTACTTGTAAACTGAAGCCCCAGAATCAGAAATAAAAACATTTTAACTTGTAAGTTATTAAACTTGTAACTTTTTGTAGGTGGAGCATATTAGCTTCCCTTTTCTTTGTTTTGAAATGTTTTTGCACATTTGGACAAAGAATTAACCAGTCATAGACCTAAAAGAACTAAATCCCTGTTTACTGTACAGTATCACAAACACACATTGAGATGATTTTGAGAATGCAATATAAATATTATACTGGTTCAACAACTGTCAATCAAAGGCAGTTGGTGTAAAGGATGAAAAAATGCAGCATATGTATTTGAAAGGCGATATAAAGGAAATTTCAAAGATGTTAAAAAAAATCAGTTCATTAAGGGACTATGTTACAGTTGATTGTTAAAAAATAATAATTGATTTTAATTGTGTCCTAAAGCCCCAATTACAGTGTACTTTACTCGTTACAGTGTTTGTGTAATACTAAAAGATGTCAACAGAGGGCGCATAGCGGTCAGGAGGAACCTAAAACCCACATAGAGGCAGTGCTGCAGAATAAATCCTGCAGCCGAGCGGAAAGGAAGCTAATGTTGTCTGCCTCTGTGTTAATATATACAGGTGGGTTAATATTCCCCTAAAGAGTATGCATTTGTGTAATGAATAGTTAAGAAATAAGTATTTATGCACTGTAAAATTGTATACTTGTTCACTATACTTTTGTGAAGCAGTATAAAGCCTGCAGCCGAGTGGAAAGGAAGCTAATGTTGTCTGCCTCTGTGTTAATACATACAGCGACCGCCATAGCTTCAGCGGCAGGTTCAGGTTTCCAGCTACTCCTCCTAACTCCCATCAAGTTAGGGGGGCAACATTGGCTGCAGGCATCAGGAAAACAAACCAAACTACAGCAACACAAGTACAGCAACTCAGAGTTAAACTGGAGTGACGTCTTTTCGCCACCAGGGGGAGAGAGAGAGAGAGAGCCTATGTGGGCCTCATGAGGCTACTACCAGCATTTACCAGTGCAGTGTAACACAATTACTTTCAAGGGAAAGAATAAACATACTGTAATAATCTGCAAGAGGAGAGCATCTGAGAGAGTGGAGGTGGAGCAGAGAATGGAGGATTTAAAGGAGCATAAATCAGAATAAATTAAACTACTACATTCATGGAAGTCAGGTGAGCAGGAACAAGGGAGAGCCCTGAAACGCCTTTCTGCTTTTATAATGTTTGAAATGATGGACAAATCATTAAAGACACGCAGCAACACAGACATAAATAAACCAGAGAGGAATATACTATCTTCATTCTGCTACAGTTATATTAAAGATATAAAGAATTAAAGAGATATATGTGGTATCTATTTGCTGTAATTAGTAAGGTGTCACTTCCTCATGGTGACTTTTAGCCCTTCTTTATGTCTTATGTCATTTGTTGCTTTTATCTATGCAGGAGATGGCATTTTTTATATTCCTATGTTGTTTATGGCTGGCATGAAGTTCACTCTGACCTGATGTATCAGGAGTTAAAAGGATCACATTTTAACAGCTGTTGAGTTTCCACAGTTTCTTCTCATTCAGAGGTTTAACTTAACTCACAAGAATAAGGATTGTTCCACTTCTAAGTTTGCTTTAATAGATATACAGATATAGATGTAAAAAAAAAATACTGCATATAAAACAATAACATGTAATACTTTAACAAATGATACAAAAACAAGCAAAAAGTTCAAACTAAAACATCTTTAACTACAACACTAACACATTAAAGTGCCTGACAGCAAGTTTATCAACCAACATGTATCATATAATGTATTTGGCTCATTTACACTCCAGGCAGCATCCTTTATACACAGTGCTACTAGTTAACTTACTACTCCCCCTGCTGGACAAATAAAGCACTTACAACAATAATAAACCTTGAAAATCCTCATAGACACAAACAGTCATGAGAGGAGCTGTAACTATACTGTGGTCTCTTATTTTTTAGGTTAGTTGACAGTAGCGTAGAGGTTGCTGAGATCAGTGGAGGCTCCAGCAGAAGAGGAGGAAGCTTTCACAGTGCTGTAGGTCACTGCATCATCATCATCATCATCATGAACCTGGAAAACAATACACATACATTACACATCATGACATGCCAGTGGTTTCCAACCTTTTTGTCTTTTGACATTTTATAAAAAGCAGTGTGTAGTCGGCTCACATTTCAGATGTCTATGAGTTGTTAACAGCTCCAACAAATACTGATTTTACCCTCTAAACTTCTCACATGCTTTCATTTCAATAAAAGTTCAAATGATCCAATATTTCAGCAAAAATCAAAGATTAGAGAGAAAGTCCAAAAACTGAAAACACATTTGTGTCTCAGAACTTTAATCTTTTAATAGTTTTTCTTTGTTCACCAACATCACCAGTGTAAATAATCAGACTTCTTACCCGGGCTTTACTGTTGGTCTTCTTGGTGTAGCTGATGGAGGCGTAGGAAACACCTTCTTCAGGATCAACCTACACAGTGAAGACAACAAGATGGCTGCTCAGTAACATCTGGATTTATATGGACTCAATCTTCCACCTCTTCAATTCAGTTCAGTTAGACTCAAGAGTTTCTGTCATGCTGACACATTTTGGGGAACTAATATAAGTAAGTGTAATGTTGTACTGGGTGAAGTTTGTGATCTCACCGTGTCCTGACTGGTTTCTAAACCAGACTGAGTCACTGCAGGGTTTAAACTCAGTCCCTGACTCATCTGTGTGTTCCCTGAAAGACAAAAGAGAGAGTCGACTTTAGATTCAATACTGAAAATTCAGGTCTTTCAAAAAGTTTAATCTGTGGATTTTCTCACCTGAAGCTTTCTTCCATCTGATGGCGACCACAACAGCAGCTACTATGAGTGCTGCTGAAGCCACAACGATTAATGACAACCAGAGAGGGAACGAAGACCCTAAAAAGGTAAGTGAGGTTATATTTTTTGTTCTAGGCACATACGTGTTAGCAAGTTATGACACATTACTGTTACGTCTTTTTTTTTTTGCTTGAAATTAAATGTATTTTAGTTGCTTTCAGTCCTATTTAAAACATGTGGCAGTGGCACACTTATGCACTCTAATGACCAAAATGAGAATTACAACAACAAACACTTGAAAAAAATCCTGACACACACAAATAATTTTCACCCGCGAAAAATGTATTTTTACATATTTTTAACGGATGGAAAAAAAAATTCTTATAAAGAATTGAATTAGAGTCTAAATGAAAAAGAATAATTTTCTATATAATATTTTCTTATATTTTTGAAAAACATGGCTGTTATATAAATATGATGGTCGTGTTAATAGTCAGTGTGAGGATCATTTAAGATACATCAGAACTTTCTAAATGCGTCTCATCTTCGGTTTTCAGTTCATCACAATTCATCAATTTAATTTAGCAAACTCTTTTATCCAAAGTGACGTACATCTGAGATCTGATACAACACAAGCAGAGATCTAGTCAAGAGAGAACAACTAGTAAGTGCCATAAAGCTAAGTTTGAGTCCAGTAGGACGTTGGTACCAACAGACATAAACACAATGAATAGAGAGTTTAGAGGAAGTTTGTTTTGTTTCAGTCCATCAAGCTGTTTGAGTTTCTGTAAGTAAGTGTCAGGAATCTGAATGTGATGTGAGCAGCAGCTGGTCAGCAGTGGAGGGATAGAAACACAGCTGTTTACACATGTTTTGAGGCCAGCAGTGGTTAAATACATTAAATCAAATGTTGAATACATATAAATGACTTTACTGCTTACCTTCTGATGTTTCTGTTGATCGTGTTGTTTCAGGTTTTGATGTTGTTGCAACCACACGAGACACATTAAATTAAAACCAACAAACTTTAAAATAATTAAATAAAAACACATTGTTCTACATTTAAAATACATCAAATAAACAAATGTAGTTTGTTATATTTCTTATTAGAATAAAGTGATTTTAAACAGCTCATTTGTGGCATCTTTTTAACGTTTTTATACCAACTGAATCATCATGTGTGTCAGGCCTTGTCCTACCTTCAGTCTTTTTATCATTTGTTATCTCTGTTGGTGACGTAGTTGTTGGTGCTTTTCCTTTCCCATCTGGACCTAAACAACACAACTGTTTTAGTAAAAGCATGCATCATGTTTAGCATCTGCAGCAACCAAAGAATGAATACTGAAATATTTAAAGTTAAAATGCCTCAAATAAACAAATGCAGTTTGTCATTTTTTCATATTAGAATAAAGTGATTTTAAACAGCTCGCTTGCTGCTCACCTTCTTCTGCTGCCGTTGATTTCGTTGTTTCAGGTCCTGTTGTTGCAGCTTCACCTGACAGATGAAATTAAAATCAACAAACTTGAAGGAAAAATACAGTTTACTAACTGCTGTGACTAAAGACTCCATTTTAAAATTTAAAATACATCAAATAAACAAATGTAGTTTGTTATATTTCTTATTAGAATAAAGTGATTTTAAACAGCTCGTCATCTTCTCACCTGGTTTCTTTCCTGATAACTGAGAACTGAAGTTATACAGCTGATCTTCATTATTGTTGAGGTCTGTGACTTTACACTGCAAATACTGATAATTTGATGTGTAAATAAAATGAGAAGTTGGCAATTCTGCAGTGACTGAGCAGGTAGATTGTGATGTCTGTGTGTTTCTGGTATTTATGTCCCAGTCTCTTCCTTGATACAGCCACTTCACTGTGTATCTGCACACACCATATGTCGACACAGAGCAGTTTAACTTCACCTTATCAGTGTCCTTATGTTCAGTCACTGGTGAAGATGGCGATATTGTGAGAGAAAGACAACAAGAGTCAAATTAACTTCATCACTGTAATCATAATTATTGTAATGTTTCAGTATATTGTTCTAACAAGACAGTTTGAGCTGAAAACATTATGATGTAAATACTCACTGTTAACAACAGACAGAACAACCACAGAGTCTGGACCTTGTTGTCGTCCTGATCTGTCGAACTGTCTGCAGGTGTACTGACCAGCATCCTCAACTGTGACCTTCTTTATAACCAGAGAAGAGTTCGCTGTAACACTCAATGTGTCTGATTTAGCTTTGGCATTTTCAACAATATGCCCACATTTAATCAGCTCTACTAGTGGTATGTTTCTTGAACGTTGAAAGAGCCATGAAGTACCGTCACATTTATCCTGATCAGTCATCACATTTTCACAGGACAAAGTGGCTTCATCTCCATCTCTGACAGCGATGAAGAGGAAAGTTTGTCCAGTTACTGCTGTTGAGAATTTGAGAGAGAAATGTGATAAATGAACTGAAATGAGAATATGACTGTCATCTGTTGAAATACAAACAGCATATTTTTACCTGTAAACTGAAGCCCCAGTATCAGATAAAAACATTTTAATCCATCTGAGTTCAACCATTGTGCTTCTCTGTCTTTCTCTCTGTCTTCTTCTCACGCTCTCAGCTCTCACAATGCGGAAGTACACTATCTACTTCCTGTAATGAGCAAAGTGTCTCCTCCTCTTTGTGGCTTCAGTCTATTTTCCGCACTTGTAAATTAACTTTTTTAGATGGTGCATATTGACTCTAAATGTGCACATTTTTGTATTTTATGAGAAAGCTAGCACTCACATCTGCAGTATCTTTATATAATCTCACATATTTATATAAGATCTTATAATCAGCTAAGAGTAAATACATAAAGGATTAGATATTGTAGTAGTTAAGTGTGAACGTGTCCATCCACTCACCACCAAGACCACAACACACTTCCTTTCCACGACTGCATTTCAAAGTACTTCATGTTTATAACCATGACCTCATCATGTGACACTTCTCTGTGCACAGGACCAGTATGACCAGTAAGACAAATGATTCCCCTTTTAAAAATTACATTTTCTGTGTTTCCCACTGTAATGTCTGATTAGTAAAAAGTATAAAATATGTGTTGAAACAGAATTAGGATTCAGTAGTGACAGGATTCATGGTGATGTTTGACACACATGAACAGACAGATGAAGAGTCAATCAGATAAGATGGTGTATCAGAGGTCTAAGACCTGTTAGTTCCTCATTGTATCTTTGAAGTCAGTTTCTAAGAACTGAGGTGGAAGTGTTTCGATGACAACATGGAAACAACAGCAGCAGAGGTCTGCTAGTTTTAACCTCTAACGATGGCCTAATAAACACCAAAACCACACGAGGCTCACAGTCACAGAAAAGGACTGAGGGCGTTGAATGTGTTAAGATAATTGATTATGAAAAAGGAACTAGTCTTTTTTTTAAAGATAGCATGGAGTAGAAAACAGACAGAATTGGACTCTAGTGGTGCAGCATGGTGATACTGCAGCAGCTGGAAAGAACACAGATCAGATGGTGTATTAGTGGTCTGAGACCTGTTAGTTTCTCTTTATACCTTTAAGGTCAGTTATTCTGAGAACTGAGGGGAAGTGTTTTGGTGAGAATGTGGGTACAACAGCAGCAGAGCTCTGATATGACGACATGAACACTACAACCACACGAGGCTCACAGTCACACACAGGCCAAACTTTATCAAGGCACCAGACAAAGAGAATACTTTCATCTCTGAAAATCACCAGTGAGACCCCAGCAGTATGTTTCTGATGATAACTGGTGTGCTTGCTGCTCTGTGTTTGTCCCACAAGTGTGTACATGAATCAGTCATCACTAATAACCTACTTAGTGGTTACTTAGACCTTGTCTCTAGTCTTTGGACAGTAGTTGTGTGTGAGGCCACTGAGCATGTGCAGAAATGCAGTTGTGTTGACAGGACGTTGTTAGCTTGTTGAGCTACATATCACAACCTCTCCACTTTTTACAAATGTGATAAAAAACAAAGAGCTTATTTGACTGTCTCAGTACAATAAAGCTTATTTAATAAAATGTTTGTATCTTACCTGTAAACTGAAGCCCCAGAATCAGAAATAAAAACATTTTAATCCATCTGAGTTCAACCATCGTGCTTCTCTGTCTTTCTCTCTGTCTTCTTCTCACACTCTTAGCTCTCAAAATGCAGAACTACACTATCTACTTCCTCTAATGAGTAAAGTGTCTCCTCCTCTTTGTGGCTTCAGACTATTTCCCTCACTTGTAAGTTAACTTTTTCAGATGAAGCATATTGACTCTAAATTTGCACATTTTTGTATCTTATGAGAAAGCTAGCACTCACATCTGCAGTATCTCATATCTATATAAGATCTTATATTATAATCAGCCAATAATAAATGCATAAAGGATTAGACATTGTTGAAGTTAAAGGTGAATGTGTCCACCTACTCACCACCGAAACCACAACACACATCCTTTCTACTGCTCACATCCTGTGCACAGGACGTTATTTATATTTCATGATTTCCTTCTAAGTAAGAGGATATTTACTGTTGCAACCCAATATATGTATATAGATTTATAGATCCTGTGAAACTGGGATGTAATCATGGATCACAAGCTAAAGAAATATGTTTCTGCATTCAGAGCAGCCATATTAAACCATATTAAGATTCAACAAGTGCACACTGTGTTTGGTACCAGGGTGTGTTTGTCACAATGACGTGTTTGATGTCCTAAAAATAAGAAGAGGAAGTCGAACGTGTGAAGATCGATGCTCTCAACTATCAGAGTCTGTACAGTAGTTTGTGTTGTAGAGACATTTACTCTATTTTATTCTGTTTTCTGTCAGTTGTTGAATTCACTGTAAGTTGACAGAGTTCATCCCATTTTCATCCAAACTGTCAAAAACTTTTTGATCAGCAATAACAGAAGCTACAGACAGTCAGAGGTCAGAGGTCACAGCAGCCTGACAAAGACTGAACACACTGAACATGTAGGATGGAGACCTGATTATGTCTCAGCAATATGTTTCTGTCTTTAAACACAAACTGAGTCAATCTAATGCTGTAACAAGCAAACAACTGAATATTAAGACTCATACTGTGCACACTCCAGTCCCATGATGCATTTCTGTCAATGTTTGACCTCCTGAAAGGAACAAGACGAGAACTGAGGAAGTTGAATGTGTGAAGATTGTTATTTAAGATAAATGTTTGTAATGATGCAACTCTTCTTTTCTGTATATAGTGTTTATTAGAAAACAGTCAGGATTCATGGTGATGTTTGACAGCACACATGAACAGACTGATGAAGAGTCAAACTTTGATGCAACATGGTGATGCTGAAGCTGCTGGAAAGAACAGATGAGATGATGTTTTGTTGATCTGACACCTTTTAGTTCCTCATTTTATCTTTACAGTTAAATGTTCTGAGAAATAAGAGATGTGTGAAGTGTTTTGGTGAGAATGTGGAAACAACAGCAGCATGACACTGTTGGTACATGAAATAATCACAAAACACAGTAAATTAAATGGTAAACATTTCTTTATTTGCATATTATATTATTAACAGATGTAACAAAGAGAAGACTGTTACTGACTGCAGGAAGACTCATTCAACCCAAACACATGATGGACTCCTGATAAAAATTTTAACAATGATAAATGAAGTTAAAATGATTTCTTCTGTCTAATTAAACATGAAACTGAGCTGCAGCTGCTGCAAGTAGCCAAGAAAGTCTTAAAAGTCTAAATTAAAGTCTAAATTCTTCCACTTGAAGCAGATTTAAGGGAGTTAAATGAGTGAAAACATGAGAAAAGTTACAGACATAATGCAGCAAAACACATTTTAATAAAACTCACACTGTGCTTCTTAACTAGAGATAAAATCCACATGTTAATATTCTTGTCAAACTAAAAAGTGTCTCAGGACACAAAACATATGAACATTTCTTATTTACACTCCAGACAGCCTCCTTTGAACACGGTGCTACTAGTTAACTCACTACACCCCCTGCTGGACAAATGAAGCTCTTACAACAATAAATCCTGAAAATCATCATACTGTAATAAACCTGCCCAAGCGGGTCTTGTCGGAGGCCAGATAACAACCAGACAGTTACAAAGAATGGCACTTTATTAATTCATTTACACAATCTAAGATTGGAGGAGGATATCAACATTGTTATCTCTTCGACTCGGAGGGGACTGCTCCCAACCTTCAGGACACGCACACGGTCTATATGTACGGCAATATAAAAATACACACACATAAAAGGGTACACACCAGTTAGGTGCGAATACACTCACACTAAGGCCCACACAGGCTCCACACCAGGGTTAACACTACAAATTATGGGCAGTAGAGCATCCCTCACTCCCGGGCCAGATTGACCCCCCCCCCTCCCTCTATTTCCTCTAAACGAGAGAACACACAAGACACACAAATAGCAAACTAAATATACAATTAGGCCTATATAAATTAATACACGAGACACAAACAAACAGGTTTAAAATACTTAACTCGCCCGGCTGGGTTTGTGTAATACTAAAAGATGTCAGCAGAGGGCGCATAGCGGTCAGGATGAGGACCTAAAACCCACATAGAGGCAGTGCTGCAGAATAAATCCTGCAGCCGAGTGGAAAGGAAGCTAATGTTGTCTGCCTCTGTGTTAATATATACAGGTGGGTTAATATTCCCCTAAAGAGTATGCATTTGTGTAATGAATAGTTAAGAAATAAGTAGTTATGCATTGTAAAGTTGTATATTTGTTCACTATACTTTTGTGAAGCAGAATAAATCCTGCAGCTGAGTGGAAAGGAAGCTAATGTTGTCTGCCTCTGTGTTAATATATACAGCGACCGCCATAGCTTCAGCGGCAGCCGGGTTTCCAGCCACTCGTCCTAACTCCCATCAAGTTAGGGGGGCAACATTGGCTGCAGGCATCAGGAAAACAAACCAAAATACAGCAACACAAGTACAGCAAGTCAGAGTTAAACTGGAGTGACGTGTTTTGCCACCAGGGGGAGAGAGAGAGCATATGTGGGCCTCATGAGGGTACTACCAGCATTTACCAGTGCAGTGTAACACAATTACGTTCAAGGGAAAGAATAAACATACTGTAATAATCTGCAAGAGGAGAGCATCTGAGAGAGTGGAGGTGGAGCAGAGAATGGAGGATTTAAAGGAGCATAAATCAGAATAAATTAAACTACTACATTCATGGAAGTCAGGTGAGCAGGAACAAGGGAGAGCCCTTAAACGCCTTTCTGCTTTTATAATGTTTGAAATGATGGACAAATCATTAAAGACACGCAGCAACACAGACATAAATAAACCAGAGAGGAATATACTATCTTCATTCTGCTACAGTTATATTAAAGATATAAAGAATTAAAGAGATATGTGGTATCTACTTGCTGTAATTAGTAAGGTGTCACTTCCTCATGGTGACTTTTATCCCTTCTTTATGTCTTATGTCATTTGTTGCTTTTCTCTATTAAGGCGATGGCATCTTTTATGTTTCTATGTTGTTTATGGCTGACATGAAGTTCACTCTGACCTGATGTATCTGGAGTTAAAAGGATCATATTTTAACAGCTGTTGAGTTTCCACAGTTTCTTCTCATTCAGAGGTTTAACTTAACTCACAAGAATAAGGATTGTTCCACTTCTAAGTTTGCTTTAATAGATATACAGATATAGATGTAAAAAAAATACTGCATATAAAACAATAACATGTAATACTTTAACAAATGATACAAAAACAAGCAAAAAGTTCAAACTAAAACATCTTTAACTACAACACTAACACATTAAAGTGCCTGACAGCAAGTTTATCAACCAACATGTATCATATAATGTATTTTGCTCATTTACACTCCAGGCAGCATCCTTTACACACAGTGCTACTAGTTAACTTACTACTCCCCCTGCTGGACAAATGAAGCGCTTACAACAATAATGAACCCTGAAAATCATCATAAAAACAAACAGTCATGAGAGGAGCTGTAACTATACTGTGGTCTCTTATTTTTTGGGGTAGTTGACAGTAGTGTAGAGGTTGCTGGGATCAGTGGAGGCTCCAGCAGAAGAGGAGGAAGCTTTCACAGTGCTGTAGGTCACTGCATCATCATCATCATCACCATGAACCTGGAAGACAACACACATAAATTACACATCATGACATGCCAGTGGTTTCCAACCTTTTTGTCTTTTGACGTCTTACAAAAATCAGTGTGTAGTCGGCTCACATTTCAGATGTCTATGAGTTGTTAACAGCTCCACCAAATAGTGATTTTACCCTCTAAACTTCTCACATGGTTTCATTTCAATAAAAGTTCAAATGATCCAATATTTCAGCAAAAATCAAAGATTAGAGAAAAAGTCCAAAAACTGAAATCACATTTGTGTCTCAGAACTTTAATCTTTAAATAGTTTTTCTTTGTTCACCAACATCACCAGTGTAAATAATCAGACTTCTTACCCGGGCTTTACTGTTGGTCTTCTTGGTGTAGCTGATGGAGGCGTAGGAAACACCTTCTTCAGGATCAACCTACACAGTGAAGACAACATGATGGCTGCTCAGTAACATCTGGATTTATATGGACTCAATCTTCCACCTCTTCAGTTCAGTTCAGTTAGACTCAAGAGTTTCTGTCATGCTGACACATTTTGGGGAACTAATATAAGTAAGTGTAATGTTGTACTGGGTGAAGTTTGTGATCTCACCGTGTCCTGACTGGTTTCTAAACCAGACTGAGTCACTGCAGGGTTTAAACTCAGTCCCTGACTCATCTGTGTGTTGTTCCCTGAAAGACAAAAGAGAGAGTCGACTTTAGATTCAACACTGAAAATTCAGGTTTTTCAAAAAGTTTCATCTGTGGATTTTCTCACCTGTAGCTTTCTTCCGTCTGATGACGACCACAACAGCAGCTACTATGAGTGCTGCTGAAGCCACAACGATTAATGACAACCAGACTGGAGAGAACGAAGACCCTAAAAAGGTAAGTGAGGTTATATTTTTTTGTTTTAGGCACATACGTGTTAGCAAGTTATGACACATTACTGTTATTTACCTATTTAAAACATGTGGCAGTGGCACACTTATTCACTCTAATGATCAAAATGAGAATTACAACAACAAACACTTGAAAAAAATTCTGACACACACACAAATAATTTTCACCTGCGAAAAATGTATTTTCACATATTTTCACAGTTGGAAAAAAAACTTTCTTGTAAAGAATTGAGTCAGAGTCTAAATGAAAAAGAATCCTTTAATATATAATATTTTCTTATATTTTTGAAAAACATGGCTGTTATATAAATATGATGGTTGCGTTAATAGTCAGTGTGAGGATCATTTAAGATACATCAGAACTTTCTAAATACGTCTCATCTTCGGTTTTCAGTTCATCACAATTCATCAATTTAATTTAACAGACTCTTTTATCCAAAATGACGTACATCTGAGATCTGATACAACACAAGCAGAGATCCAGTCAAGAGAGAATAACTAGTAAGTGCCATGAAGCTAAGTTTAGACACCTGGTTTCTCACCTGGTTTCTCTGTTGGTGACGTAGTTGTTGGTGCTTTTCCTTTCCCATCTGGACCTAAACAATATCACAAAGTGTTTCAGTAAGAGCATGTTTCACGTTTATCATCTGCAGCAACCAAAGAATGAACACTGATGAGTGATTTTAAACAGCTCGCTTGCTGCTCACCTTTTCCTGCTGCTGTTGTTTCAGGTTCTCTTGTTGTTGTTGCAGCTTCACCTGAGAGATTAGATTAAAACCAACTACTGTGACTTAATAAGAAAAAAATTACATTGTTCAAAAACTTAAAACACATCAAATAAAGAAATGTAGATTATTATATTTCTTATCAGAATAAAGTGATTTTAAACAGCGCGTCGTCTTCTCACCTAGTTTCTTACTTGACAACTGAGGACTGAAGTTATACAGCTGCACTTCTCTATTGTTACCATTTGTGACTTCACACTGCAAATACTTATAATTTGATTGGTAAACAAAGTGAGAAGTCAACAACAACGCAGTGACTGAGCAGGTAGAGTGTGATATCTTTGTGTTTCTGGTATTTATGTCCCAGTCTACTCCGTTATACAGCCACTTCACTGTGTGTCTGCACCCATCATATATCGACACAGAGCAGCTTAACGTCACCTCATCAGTGTCCTTATGTTCAGTCACTGGTGAAGATGGAGATATTGTGAGAGAAAGACAACAAGAGTCAAATTAACTTCATCACGGTAATCATAATTATTGTAATGTTTCAGTATATTGTTCTAACAAGACAGTTTGATCTGAAAACATTATGATGTAAATACTCACTGCTAACAACAGACAGAACAACCGGAGAGTCTAGACCTTGTTGTCGTCCTGATCTGTCGTTCTGTCTGCAGGTGTAAAGACCAACATCCTCAACTGTGACCTTCTTTATAACCAGAGAACAGTTCGCTGTAACACTCAGTCTGTCTGATTTAGCTTTGGCATTTTCACCAATCTGTCCAAGTTCAATCAGCGCTACTACTGGTGTGTTTGTTGAACCATCAAAGAGCCAGTCAGTTCTGGCACATATATCCTGATCAGTCATCACATTTTTACAGGACAAAGTGGCTTCATCTCCATCTCTGACAGAGATGTAGAGGACAGGTTGTCCAGTTACTGCTGTTGAGAATTTGAGAGAGAAATGTGATAAATGAACTGAAATAAGAATATGACTGTAGTGTGGATGTTACAAACAAACATCTTATTTCACTGTCTCAGTAAAATCATGTTATTTAATAATATTTTTGTATCTTACCTGTAAACTGAAGCCCCAGAATCAGAAATAAAAACATTTTAATCCATCTGAGTTCAACCATCATGCTTCTCTGTCTTTCTCTCTGTCTTCTTCTCACGCTCTCAGCTCTCAAAATGCAAAAATACACTATCTACTTCCTGTAATGAGCAAAGTGTCTCCTCCCATATTTCTTAAGTTATCAAACTTGTAACTTTTTGTAGGTGGAGCATATTAGCTTCCCTTTTATTTATATTCACATTTTTTTGCATTTTACAAGCAAGCATCTGTGATATCTTGTATAATCTTATATATCAATATAATATCTATATACATACAGGATTAGATATCAGAGGAGTTCAGGATCAATGTTTCCACAGACTCACCACTAAGACCACAACACACTTCCTTTCCACTGCTGCATATCAAAGTATTTCATGTAATACTTTTAAAATGTGAAAACATTGTGCACAAGACATGACTGCAACATCTGATGAGCATAAACTAGTTTATGTTGTGTTTTTGCAAATATAAGACTAGACTAGACTGCTAACCTACAAACCAAAACCACAACACTCCTCCTCTCTGCTGTGGTGTTTAAGTGTCAAGGTACTTCCTATAGTCAGAAGCCATATTTATATTATTCTTTTGAAGACACTAAAATACAGCTAATTAAATCCTGTTTCATGTCCACACATGAACACAGAAGTGAGTTAAACTCCTCCTACCAGAATCTGATGTGGTGCAACATAAAGTTACTGAGAACAAAATGATGTAGTAATATTTTAGTAGTTCCTTATTTCAGCTAAAAATGCTTTTCTAAAGAACTAAGACAGAAGTGTTTACACCTACATGTGGTTACAACATCAGCTGAACTGTGGAGGTTTTATCCTCTAATGATGATCAAGTTTGCATCATAAAGCTCCTGGAAACAAACACTTTATGAACACATAAGAGAAACAGTGGCTCTTTGAACTCATGGCTACATTTTTGGGGGTCACTCTCTTAATTGATCGTAATATAAACTGAGTAGAGACTTACAGTAGGTCAGGCAGGTACATATGAGTTATATAAGAGTCATATAATTTGATCCATACGGTGGCTCTATCATTATTTATGTCTCTAACTCTGTCTCTATCTGTGTCTCTCTCTCTTTGTGAATGAATGAATGACTTAGAGGGCGCGGCCAGGGAAAGTGTTGAAGACGGGAACCGGTGATTTCAACAGCCTACTCAGTCTGATAGAGTACATTTATTCAGATTTTCAGCATATCTAACTGAATATAAGAAACGAAATGAAACACATCACCTGTAGATGGTGAGGGCTCCGCGCTGCACAGTGCTGAACTTTGGGACCCAGCAGTCTGCACAGAAAGCTCCTCTCAGTATTAGAGCTTCTTCATCTAACACGTTAACATCCAAACAAGGGCACGACGTTGTGAAGAAAGAAACACGTGAATGGGAATTTTGATGCGGGGCGTATATGAGGCGTAAAGCAGCCTTTCCCACCAATCAAACAAACTAAATGTCTCTACAAGATGTTGTAGAGACATTTAGTCTGTTTTATTCTGTTTTCTGTCAGGTGTTGAATTCACTGTAAGTTGACAGAGTTCATCCCATTTTCATCCAAACAGTCAAAAACTTTTTGATCAGCAATAACAGAAGCTACAGACAGTCAGAGGTCAGAGGTCACAGCAGCCTGACAAAGACTGAACACACTGAACATGTAGGATGGAGACCTGATTATGTGTCAGCAACATGTTTCTGCCTTTAAAACACAAACTGAGTCAATCTAATGCTGTAACAAGCAAACAACTGAATATTAAGACTCATACTGTGCACACTCCAGTCCCATGATGCATTTCACTCTCAGCTCTCAAAATGCAGAAATACACTATCTACTTCCTATTATGAGCAAAGTGTCTCCTCCTCTTTGTGGCATGCAGTATCTCATATCTATATAAGATATTATATTATAATCAGCCAAGAGTAAATGCATAAAGGAATGTAGACGTTAATGTTGAATGTGTCCGTCCACTCACCACTGAAACCACAACACACTTCCTTTCCACTGCTGCATTTCAAAGTACTTCATGTTTATAACCATGACCTCATCATGTGACACTTCTCTGTGCACAGGACCAGTATGACCAGTAAGACAAATGATTCCCCTTTAAAAATTACTTTTTCTGTAGAGCCCTGATATTGGTGAAGACACATAACTGAAATGTCCAATAAGTAAAAAGTATAAAATATGTGTTGAAACAGAATTAGGATTCAGTAGTGACGGGATTCATGGTGATGTTTGACACACATGAACAGACAGATGAAGAGTCAAACAGATAAGATGGTGTATCAGAGGTCTGAGACCTGTTAGTTCCTCATTGTATCTTTGAAGTCAGTTTCTAAGAACTGAGGTGGAAGTGTTTCAATGAGAATGTGGAAACAACAGCAGCAGAGGTCTGCTGGAGGGCGTTGAATGTGTGAAGATTATTGATTATGAAAAAGGAACTACTGCAGCAGCTGGAAAGAAAGATGGTGACTATGGGTTTGACCTGTTAGTTCCTCATTGTATCTTTGAAGTCAGTTTCTGAGAACTGAGGGGAAGTGTTTTGGTGAGAATGTGGGTACAACAGCAGCAGAGCTCTGATATGACGACATGAACACTACAACCACACGAGGCTCACAGTCACAGACAGGCCAAACTTTATCAAGGCACCAGACAAAGAGAATACTTTCATCTCTGAAAATCACCAGTGAGACCCCAGCAGTATGTTTCTGATGATAACTGGTGTGCTTGCTGCTCTGTGTTTGTCCCAGAAGTGTGTACATGAATCAGTCATCACTAATAACCTACTTAGTGGTTACTTAGACCTTGTCTCTAGTCTTTGGACAGTAGTTGTGTGTGAGGCCACTGAGCATGTGCAGAAATGCAGTTGTGTTGACAGGACGTTGTTAGCTTGTTGAGCTACATATCACAACCTCTCCACTTTATACAAATGTGATTAAAAAAAAACAAACAGGTTATTTTACTGTATCAGTAAAATGAAGGTTATTTAATAAGATTTTTGTATCTTACCTGTAAACTGAAGCCCCAGAATCAGAAATACAAACATTTTAATCCATCTGAGTTCAATCATCGTGCTTCTCTGTCTTTCTTTCTGTCTTCTTCTCACGCTCTCAGCTCTCAAAATGCAGAAATACACTATCTACTTCCTCTAAAGAGCAAAGTGTCTCCTCCCATATTTCTTAAGTTATCAAACTTGTAACTTTTTGTAGGTGGAGCATATTAGCTTCCCTTTTATTTATATTCACAGTTTTTTGCATTTTACAAGCAAGCATCTGTGATATCTTGTATAATCTTATATATCAATATAATATCTATATACATACAGGATTAGATATCAGAGGAGTTCAGGGTCAATGTTTCCAGAGACTCACCACTAAGACCACAACACACTTCCTTTCCACTGCTGCATATCAAAGTATTTCATGTAATACTTTTAAAATGTGAAAACATTGTGCACAAGACATGACTGCAACATCTGATGAGCATAAACTAGTTTATGTTGTGTTTTTGCAAATATGAGACATTCATAAATGTAAATGTAAATAAACTCAATGTTAAATACAAGAGGGTTGATGCAGTTGACAGTGAATGTCTCTGCTAACCTACAAACCACAACCACAACACTCCTCCTCTCTGCTGTGGTGTTTAAGTGTCAAGGTACTTCCTATAATCAGAAGCTATATTTATATTATTCTTTTGAAGACACTAAAATACAGCTAATTAAATCCTGTTTGACGCCACACATGAACACAGAAGCCAGTTAAACTCCTACCAGAATCTGATGTGGTGCAACTTAAAGTTACTGAGAACAAAATGATGTAGTAATATTTTAGTGGTTCCTTATTTCAGCTAAAAATGCTTTTCTAAAGAACTAAGACAGAAGTGTTTACACCTACATGTGGTTACAACATCAGCTGAACTGTGGAGGTTTTATCCTCTAATGATGATCAAGTTTGCATCATAAAGCTCCTGGAAACAAACACTTTATGAACACATAACAGAAACAGTTGCTCTTTGAACTCATGGCTACATTTTCGGGGTCACTCTCTTAATTGAACTTTAATATAAACTGAGTAGAGACTTACAGTAGTTCAGGCAGGTACATATAAGTTATATAAGAGTCATATAATTTGATCCATACGGTGGCTCTATCTGTGTCTCTGTCTCTCTCTGTCTCTGTCTCTATCTGTGTCTCTGTCTGTCTCTGTCTCTGTCTCTGTCTGTGTCTCTCTCTCTTTGTGAATGAATGAATGACTTAGAGGGCGTGGCCAGGGAAGGTGTTGAAGACGGGCACTGGTGATTTCAACAGCCTACTCAGTCTGATAGAGTACATTTATTCAGATTTTCATATCTAACTGAATATAAGAAACTTAGTGAAACACACATCATCTGTAGATGGTGAGGGCTCCGCGCTGCACAGTGCTGAACTCTGGGACGCAGCAGTCTGCACAGAAAGCTCCTCTCAGTATTAGAGCTTCTTCATCTGACACGTTAACATCCAAACAAGGGCACAACGTTGTGAAGAAAGAAACGCGTGAATGGGAATTTTGATGCGGGGTGTGTATGAGGCGTAAGGCAGCCTTTCCCACCAATCAAACAGACTGTTTTATTCTGTTTTCTGTCAGGTGTTGAATTCACTGTAAGTTGACAGAGTTCATCCCATTTTCATCCAAACAGTCAAAAAACTTTTTGATCAGCAATAACAGAAGCTACAGACAGTCAGAGGTCAGAGGTCACAGCAGCCTGACAAAGACTGAACACACTGAACATGTAGGATGGAGACCTGATTATGTGTCAGCAATATGTTTCTGCCTTTAAAACACAAACTGAATCAATCTAATGCTGTAACAAGCAAACAACTGAATATTAAGACTCATACTGTGCACACTCCAGTCCCATGATGCATTTCTGTTAATGTTTGACCTCCTGAAAGGAAGAAGACGAGAACTGAGGAAGTTGAACATGTGAAGATTGTTATTTAAGATAAATGTTTGTAATGATGCAACTCTTCTTTTCTGTATATAGTGTTTATTAGAAAACAGTCAGGATTCATGGTGATGTTTGACACACATGAACAGACTGATGAAGAGTCAAACTTTGATGCAACATGGTGATGCTGAAGCTGCTGGAAAGAACAGATGAGATGATGTTTTGTTGATCTGACACCTTTTAGTTCCTCATTTTATCTTTGCAGTTAAATGTTCTGAGAAATGAGAGATGTGTGAAGTGTTTTGGTGAGAATGTGGAAACAACAGCAGCATGACACTGTTTGTATGAAATAATCACAAAACACAGTAAATTAAATGCTAAACATTTCTTTATTTGCATTTTATATTATTAACAGATGTAACAAAGAGAAGACTGTTACTGACTGCAGGAAGACTCATTCAAACCAAACACATGATGGACTCCTGATAAACATGTTAACAACAATGATAAATGAAAGTTAAAATGATTTATTCTGTATAATTAAACATGAAACTGAGCTGCAGCTGCTGCAAGTAGCCAAGAAAGTCTTAAAAGTCTAAATTAAAGTCTAAATTCTTCCACTTGAAGCAGATTTAAGGGAGTTAAATGAGTGAAAACATGAGAAAAGTTAAAGACATAATGCAGCAAAACACATTTAATAAAACTCACACTGTGCTTCTTAACTAGAGATAAAATCCAGATGTTAATATTCTTGTCAAACTAAAAAGTGTCTCAGGACACAAAACATATGAACATTTCTTATTTACACTCCAGACAGCCTCCTTTGAACACGGTGCTACTAGTTAACTCACTACACCCCCTGCTGGACAAATAAAGCTATTACAACAATAAATCCTGAAAATCATCATAAAAACAGTCAAAATCTCAAAGTGATGTTATGATTCTTTCTTTATGTAAATAATTCAGCTACTCATGTTAAAACTGAGAGGATGTTAATGATATAACAGTCAGGGAGTCGTTTCTCTGGTGAGCTGATGTTGGTGTGGAAGTGGTTGATCAGTTTTCATAGTTCACCGCACCATCATCTTCATCATTCATCTCCTGTGAAAAACAACACAAAGAAACACAAAGTCTGACACACTCACACTGAAAACTAACAAATCACAACCCCACTTCTTTCACCTTTAGGTTGCTACATTCAACACCATCAGAAATAATCTCACATATACAAATAAATGAATTTGAAAGAGTCTCTCTTTCTCTCCCAGCTGACTGTTGAAGTTTTAAAACTGAATACAGGTCACAGTGGAGTCAGCAGACTCTGAACACATCATCAGATATTTACCTGACTGGCTGCTGCACCTGAACGCCTCGCTGTTCTGCTTCTTACTGAGAAACCTGCACAAACACAAACAGTGAGACATTCACAGTCCTGCATTACAGTAACATGGACGTTATTAGTTGATTTTATACATCAACTCACAGTGTGGTCATCAGGTGGTCTCTGGTTCCCTGCTAAACAAATCAGAGGAACATTTCAGCTCTAAACTTACAGTTTGTGTTAATCAGACTGAACAAAGGTTGGTGAACATTTTCTCACCTCGAGCTCTGAAGAGAAGAACAGTAACAACAGTGATGAGGATGAGTTCAGCCACACGCATCACCAACATTATGTAGCTCAGAGCAGAACAATCTGCACAAGCTGTGGAGAAAAAAGATGAAAGTAAATTAATTTTTCTACATATGAAATATTTTGGCAGGTTGTCATATTTAAGAAGCAGGTTCATGTGAGCTGTGGAAACAGAGGCCATGGAATTAAAAGATTTAACAAATGACACTAACAAACACAGCAGCTGTCAAATCTACTTATACAGGTGTATAATTTACATTCACAGTGTTAATAAATATAAATAAATAAAGCCACTTTAAACATTTACACATACTAACAAATAAAACTATTTTTTTACTGTTATATTTCTGTTCGGGACAATCTGTAAAGTATTTGAACTTGTTTCTTACCTGTTTGTTCTGTTGTGTTTAAAGTTGATGTTTTCATCACTTCAGTCGTTTGCGTCGTTGGTGTTGGTGTTGTATCATTTCCTGGAGGAATGAAAAAAGAAGAAATTAATAAAGAAACCTCATATTGGCTAAACAAGGATGATTTTTTGAAAATTTAAACCTCAAAATACTTCAAATATAGTTGAATTTTTATACAATAATAAAGTGATTTTAAACAGCTCGTCATCTTCTCACCTGGTTTCTTACCTGATAACTGAGAGCTGAAGTTATACAGCTTATCTTCTCTCCAGTTGAGATCTCTGACTTTACACTGCAAAGACTTATAAATTGATGTGTAAATAAAATTAGAAGTCAACAGCAGCGCATTGGCTGAGCAGGTAGGAGCCAATGTCCATGCTCCTCTGCTATTTATGTCCCAGTCTCTTCCTTCATACACCCACTTCACTGTGTGTGAGCACCGCCCATCTGTCGACACAGAGCAGCTTAACGTCACCTTATCAGCGTCCTTATGTTCAGTCACTGGTGAAGATGGAGATATTGTGAGAGAAAGACAACAAGAGTAAAATTAACTTCATCACTGTAATCATAATTATTGTAATGTTTCAGTATATTGTTCTAACAAAACAGTTTGATCTGAAAACATTATGGTGTAAATACTCACTGCTAACAACAGACAGATGAACCAGAGAGTCTTGACCTTGATGTCGTCTTGATCTGTCGAACTGTTGGCAGCGGTAAAGACCAACATCCTCAACTGAGACATTCTTTATAACCAGAGAACAGTTTGCTGTAACACTCAGTCTGCCGGATGCAATTTTTGCACCTTTTGTCTGTCCTGATTGAATCAGCTCTTGTCCATGGTTTTTTGTGCGACTGAAGAGCCAGGCAGTACTGTTACATTTATCCTGATCAGTCATCACATTTTCACAGGTCAAAGTAACTTCATCTCCATCTCTGACAGTGATGTATGGGGGAATTTGTCCAGTTACTGCTGTTGAGAATTTAAGTGAGAAATGTGATAAATGAACTGAAATAATAATATGACATCTGTTAAAATACAAACAGCTTATTAGACTGTATCAGTAAAATGAAGGTTATTCAGCAAGATTTTTGTATCTTACCTGTAAACTGAAGCCCCAGAATCAGAAATAAAAACTTTTTAATCCTTCTGAATTCAACCATCGTGCTTCTGTCTTTCTCTCTGTCGTCTTCTCACGCTCTCAGCTCTCAAAATGCAGAAACACACTATCTACTTCCTGTAATGAGCAAAGTGTCTCCTCCCATCTTTCTCTCTTGAAAGTTATCAAACTTGTAACTTTTTTAGGTGGAGTATATTAGCATTCCTTATATTTATATTTGAAGGTTCATAAGGAAGTTGTTTAGTGCCAAGAAGTTGTTCAGCTGTTGGAAAACTGCTTTGTTCATGATTTAACTTTAAAATTGAATGTTTGATATGGGCCTATAATTACTCATTAGTGAAGTGTTGTTCTTTTTTTCAGAATGGCAGAACAGTTTTCAGGCTCATATGTTTTGTCATATTAAGACTCATACTGTGCACACTACAGTCTCATGATGCACTACTGTCAATGTTTGACCTTCTGAAAGGAAGAAGACGAGAACTGAGGAAGTTGAATGTATGAAGATTGTTATCTAAGATAAATGTTTGTAATTATGCAACTCTCTGCACTTATGGTGTTAGCATAGCTGCTGGGAAAAAATAAAATAAAATAACCTTTTTTTATTGGTCTGAGTCTTTTAGTTGCTGACTTTATCTCATTTATTTATCTGATGAATAAAAGATGGGTGAAGTGTTTTGGTGAGAACGTGGAAACAACAGCAGCAGAGCTCTGCAAGTCTAATGATGACCAGATAAGAATCAGAAACACAAGAAGTTCACAGGAACAGACGCCAACGCAAAGATGTGTTCATCAAATTCTGCTGAAATCTACTTTAATATCTGGTTTCCTGCACGATCATACATACTGAGGTTAAATTAATTTAGCTGAGCTTCAGTCCAGGTTGATTTGGAGGTTTTTCATGCTGTATGCACATTACAGAGGTGACTTTGGTCATTGAAGCTGCATGAAATGTATTTTTCACTCATTACAATCAAACTGCAACTACCACAGTCTGATGCTTCAAACTGGCTCCAGTACAAACTGATGGGTGACGTCACACCTCGATACATCCACCTTTATATGCACCCTGTGATCACGATGCATCGTCACATGCTTTAACACTGCTGAATGTATATTGAGTTATTTCATTTCTGTGAACTGTCAGGTAACTTTGACTGTATTTCTATTTGTATTTAGACACATTTTAAAGATTGAAAGATGATTTAGAAGTGTGATCAAATAGCAAAAAATATCCCTCTTTCATTATCAGTCAGAAAAGTGTACATGCATTAATGCATTAATTACAAAACAGTAAAATTAAGTGGTGAAAATCTTAATGACTAGAGATAAAATCCAGATATTAATATTCTTGTCAAACTAAAAAGTGTCTCAGGACACAAAACATATGAACATTTCTTATTTACACTCCAGACAGCCTCCTGTGAACACGGTGCTACTAGTTAAGTCACTACACCCCCTGCTGGACAAATAAAGCTATTACAACCATAAATCCTGAAAATCATCATAAAAACAGTCAAAATCTCAAAGTGATGTTATGATTCTTTCTTTATGTAAATAATTCACCTACTCATGTTAAAACTGAGAGGATATTAATGATATAACAGTCAGGGAGTCGTTTCTCTGGTGAGCTGATGTTGGTGTGGAAGTGGTTGATCAGTTTTCATAGTTCACCGCACCATCATCTTCATCATTCATCTCCTGTGAAAAACAACACAAAGAAACACAAAGTCTGACACACTCACACTGAAAACTAACAAATCACAACCCCACTTCTTTCACCTTTAGGTTTCTACATTCAACACAATCAGAAATCATCTCACATATACAAATAAATGAATTTGAAAGAGTCTCAAAGTCCCAGATTTTCCTCCCAGCTGACTGTTGAAGTTTTAAAACTGAACACAGGTCACAGTGGAGTCAGCAGACCCTGAACGCACCATCAGATATTTACCTGACTGGCTGCTGCACCTGAACGCCTCGCTGTTCTGCTTCTTACTGAGTAAGAAACCTGCACAAACACAAACAGTGAGACATTCACAGTCCTGCATTACAGTAACATGGACGTTATTAGTTGATTTTATACATCGACTCACAGTGTGGTCATCAGGTGGTCTCTGGTTCCCTGCTAAACAAATCAGAGGAACATTTCAGCTCGAAACTTACAGTTTGTGTTAATCAGACTGAACAAAGGTTGGTGAACATTTTATCACCTCCAGCTCTGAAGAGAAGAACAGTAACAACAGTGATGAGGATGAGTTCAGCCACACGCATCACCAACATTATGTAGCTTAGAGCGGAACAATCTGCACAAGCTGTGGAGAAAAAACATGAAAGTAAAGGAAGTTTATAAATGTGAAATATTCTGGCAGGTTGTCATATTTAAGAAGCAGGTTCATGTGAGCTGTGGAAACAGAGCCCATGGAAATAAAAGAGTTAACAAATGACACTAACAAACACAGCGGCTGTCACTTGAATAATTATTTTTGAACAAATCTACTTATACAGGTGTATAATTTACATTCACAGTGTTAATAAATACAAATAAATAAAGCCATTTAAACATTTACACATACTAACAAATAAAACTATTTTTTTCCTGTTTTATTTCTCTTATGGACAATCTGTAAAGTATTTGAACTTGTTTCTTACCTGTTTGTTCTGTTGTGTTTAAAGTTGATGTTTTCATCACTTCAGTCGTTTGCGTCGTTGGTGTTGATGTTGTATCATTTCCTGGAGGAATGAAAAAAGAAGAAATTAATAAAGAAACCTCATATTGGCTAAACAAGGATGATTTTTTGAAAATTTAAACCTCAAAATACTTCAAATATAGTTGAATTTTTATACAATAATAAAGAGATTTTAAGCAGCTCGTCATCTTCTCACCTGGTTTCTTACCTGATAACTGAGAGCTGAAGTTATACAGCTGATCTTCTCTCCTGATGAGATCTGTGACTTTACACTGCAAAGACTTATAAATTGATGTGTAAATAAAATTAGAAGTCAACAACAACACAGTGGTTGAGCAGGTAGGCTGTGATATCTTTATGTCTGTGGCATTCATGTCCCAGTCTCTTCCTTCATACACCCACTTCACTGTGTATGTGCACCATCCATATGGTGACACATAGCAGCTTAACTTCACCTTATCAGCGTCCTTATGTTCAGTCACTGGTGAAGATGGAGATATTGTTAGAGAAAGACAACAAGAGTAAAATTAACTTCATCACTGTAATCATAATTATTGTAATGTTTCAGTATATTGTTCTAACAAGACAGTTTGATCTGAAAACATGATGATGTAAATACTCACTGCTAACAACAGACAGATCAACCTGAGAGTCTGGACCTTGTTGTCGTCCTGATCTGTTGTACTGTTGGCAGAAGTAACGACCAGCATCCTCAACTGAGACATTCTTTATAACCAGAGAACAGTTTGCTGTAACACTCAGTCTGCCGGATGCAATTTTTGCACCTTTTGTCTGTCCTGATTGAATCAGCTCTTGTCCATGGTTTTTTGTACGACGGAAGACCCAGGCAGTACTGTTACATTTATCCTGATCAGTCATCACATTTTTACAGGACAAAGTGGCTTCATCTCCATCTCTGACAGTGATGTGGAGGACAGTTTGTCCAGTTACTGCTGTTGAGAATTTAAGTGAGAAATGTGATAAATGAACTGAAATAATAATATGACATCTGTTAAAATACAAACAGTATATTTGACTGTCATTAAATTATTTAATAAGATTTTTGTATCTTACCTGTAAACTGAAGCAACAGAATCAGAAATAAAAACATTTTAATCCATCTGAGTTCAACCATCGTGCTTCTGTCTTTCTCTCTGTCGTCTTCTCACGCTCTCAGCTCTCAAAATGCAGAAACACACTATCTACTTCCTGTAATGAGCAAAGTGTCTCCTCCCATCTTTCTCTCTTGAAAGTTATCAAACTTGTAACTTTTTTAGGTGGAGTATATTAGCATTCCTTATATTTATATTTGAAGGTTCATAAGGAAGTTGTTTAGTGCCAAGAAGTTGTTCAGCTGTTGGAAAACTGCTTTGTTCATGATTTAACTTTAAAATTGAATGTTTGATATGGGCCTATAATTACTCATTAGTGAAGTGTTGTTCTTTTTTTCAGAATGGCAGAACAGTTTTCAGGCTCATATGTTTTGTCATATTAAGACTCATACTGTGCACACTACAGTCTCATGATGCACTACTGTCAATGTTTTACCTTCTGAAAGGAAGAAGACGAGAACTGAGGAAGTTGAATGTATGAAGATTGTTATCTAAGATAAATGTTTGTAATTATGCAACTCTCTGCACTTATGGTGTTAGCATAGCTGCTGGGGAAAAAATAAAATAAAATAACCTTTTTTTATTGGTCTGAGTCTTTTAGTTGCTGATTTTATCCCATTTATTTATTTGATAAATGAAAGATGGGTGAAGTGTTTTGGTGAGAACGTGGAAACAACAGCAGCAGAGCTCTGCAAGTCTAATGATGACCAGATAAGAATCAGAAACACAAGAAGTTCACAGGAACAGACGCCAACGCAAAGATGTGTTCATCAAATTCTGCTGAAATCTACTTTAATATCTGGTTTCCTGCACGATCATACATACTGAGGTTAAATTAATTTAGCTGAGCTTCAGTCCAGGTTGATTTGGAGGTTTTTCATGCTGTATGCACATTACAGAGGTGACTTTGGTCATTGAAGCTGCATGAAATGTATTTTTCACTCATTACAATCAAACTGCAACTACCACAGTCTGATGCTTCAAACTGGCTCCAGTACAAACTGATGGGTGACGTCACACCTCGATACATCCACCTTTATATGCACCCTGTGATCACGATGCATCGTCACATGCTTTAACACTGCTGAATGTATATTGAGTTATTTCATTTCTGTGAACTGTCAGGTAACTTTGACTGTATTTCTATTTGTATTTAGACACATTTTAAAGATTGAAAGATGATTTAGAAGTGTGATCAAATAGCAAAAAATATCCCTCTTTCATTATCAGTCAGAAAAGTGTACATGCATTAATGCATTAATTACAAAACAGTAAAATTAAGTGGTGAAAATCTTAATGACTAGAGATAAAATCCAGATATTAATATTCTTGTCAAACTAAAAAGTGTCTCAGGACACAAAACATATGAACATTTCTTATTTACACTCCAGACAGCCTCCTGTGAACACGGTGCTACTAGTTAAGTCACTACACCCCCTGCTGGACAAATAAAGCTCTTACAACAATAAATCCTGAAAATCATCATAAAAACAGTCAAAATCTCAAAGTGATGTTATGATTCTTTCTTTATGTAAATAATTCACCTACTCATGTTAAAACTGAGAGGATATTAATGATATAACAGTCAGGGAGTCGTTTCTCTGGTGAGCTGATGTTGGTGTGGAAGTGGTTGATCAGTTTTCATAGTTCACCGCACCATCATCTTCATCATTCATCTCCTGTGAAAAACAACACAAAGAAACACAAAGTCTGACACACTCACACTGAAAACTAACAAAACACAACCCCACTTCTTTCACCTTTAGGTTTCTACATTCAACACAATCAGAAATCATCTCACATATACAAATAAATGAATTTGAAAGAGTCTCAAACTACCAGATTTTCCTCCCAGCTGACTGTTGAAGTTTTAAAACTGAACACAGGTCACAGTGGAGTCAGCAGACCCTGAACGCACCATCAGATATTTACCTGACTGGCTGCTGCACCTGAACGCCTCGCTGTTCTGCTTCTTACTGAGTAAGAAACCTGCACAAACACAAACAGTGAGACATTCACAGTCCTGCATTACAGTAACATGGACGTTATTAGTTGATTTTATGCATCAACTCACAGTGTGGTCATCAGGTGGTCTCTGGTTCCCTGCTAAACAAATCAGAGGAACATTTCAGCTCGAAACTTACAGTTTGTGTTAATCAGACTGAACAAAGGTTGGTGAACATTTTATCACCTCCAGCTCTGAAGTGACGAACAGCAACAACAGTGATGAGAAGAGCAACAACAGTGATGAGGACGAATTCAACCACACGCATCACCAACATTGTGTAGATCAGAAAAGAACAACCTGCATAAACAACATGAAAGTAAAGGAAGTTTATAAATGTGAAATATTTTGGCAGGTTGTCATATTTAAGAAGCAGGTTCATGTGAGCTGTGGAAACAGAGCCCATGAAATTACAGGATTTAACAAATGACACTAACAAACACAGCAGCTGTCAAATCTACTTATACAGGTGTATAATTTACATTCACAACTCCTGTTGATGAGTTAATGTTCATTCAGAGATAATAAATATAAATAAATAAAGCCACTTTAAACTTTTACACATACCAACAAATGAAACATTTCTTTTTCTGTTTTATTTCTGTTATGGACAATCTGTAAAGTATTTGAACTTGTTTCTTACCTGTTTGTTCTGTTGTGTTTAAAGTTGATGTTTTCATCACTTCAGTCGTTTGCATCGTTGGTGTTGTTGTTGCATCATTTCCTGGAGGAATGAACAAAGAAGAAATGAATAAAGAAATGGCATATTGACTAAATAAGGATTACTTTTTTCAAATTAAACCTCAAAATACTTCAAATCTAGTTTAATTTTTATACTATAATAAAGTGATTTTAAACAGCTCGTCATCTTCTTACACTTCTATTGCGGACAATCTGTAAAGTTTTCGAACTTGTTTCTTACCTGTTTGTTCTGTTGTGTTTAAAGTTGATGGTTTCATCACTTCAGTCGTTTGTGTCGTTGGTGTTGTTGTTGCATCATTTCCTGGAGGAATGAAAAAAGAAGAAATTAATTTTAATAAATGAACCCTTACAATACATCAGATACAGTTTATTTGTCATAACAGAATAAAGTGATTTCAAACAGCTCGTCATCTTCTCACCTGGTTTCTTACCTGAAAACTGAGAACTGAAGTTATACAGCTGCTCTTCATTATTGTTGAGATCTGTGACTTTACACTGCAAATACTTATAATTTGATTCGTAAATAAAATGAAAAGTTGACAATAACACAGTGGCTGAGCAGGTAGGCTGTGATATCTTTACATCTGTGGCATTTTTGTCCAAGTCTCCACCGTTAAACAGCCACTTCACTGTGTGTCTGCACACATCATATATCGACATAGAGCAGCTTAACTTCACCTCATCAGCGTCCTTGTGTTCAGTCACTGGTGAAGATGGAGATATTGTGAGAGAAAGACAACAAGAGTAAAATTAACTTCATCACTGTAATCATAATTATTGTAATGTTTCAGTATATTGTTCTAACAAGACAGTTTGATCTGAAAACATTATGATGTAAATACTCACTGTTAACAACAGACAGATAAACCTCAGAGTCTTCATATTGTTGTCCTGATTTGTCATTCTGTCTGCAGGTGTACTGACCAACATCCTCAACTGTGACCTTCTTTATAACCAGAGAACAGTCCGCTGTAACACTCAGTCTGTCTGATTTAGCTTTCGTATTTTCACCAATCTGTACATATTTAATCAGCTCTACTACTGCTGTGTTTCTTGAACCACTGAAGAGCCAGGTAGTTCTGTCACATTTATGCTGATCGGTCATCACATTTTCACAGGACAAAGTAACTTCATCTCCATCTCTGACAGTGATGTCAAGGGAAGTTTGTCCAGTTACTGCTGTTGAGCAGAAAAACTGATGATAACTCACAAATCACTGACCACACCCAAAACAAAATAATCAATCTTCTGAGTTTAATGAGTGTTTATTAAATCAGTTTTACCTGCCAGATGAAGCAGCAGCAGCATCAGATATAATGAAATCCATCTGAAAACAGACATTGTGCTCTCTGTCTCTGTCAGTGTCAAACAAACTAATGTTTCCTCAAATTAAAAGACGTCTGTATGATGAATAAATGCTGTTGTCACTTCCTCATGATTGCTGCATTTTTCCAGCAAAGGACATGTTGAAATACAGAATGACGTATGTGTTCGACACTAAAAGGCTGTTTTCATATTTATTTTATACTGCTGCCGTCCTCACAAATACAGCTAGAACTGTCACATTTTTTTCTGACAGTATTTCACGTTTTCACAAAGCAGTGTGACTACTGTCAGATCCCCACCTCTCATAACAAGAGATTGTGTTATATTGTCCATTTACAGTTTTGTAGGAAAAGACAAATAATAGGAAAATAAAATACAATGAAAATTCTGCTGAACTTTTTAAAAACTGTATAAATAGATAAATAAGTAAATAATAAATAAATAGAATAAAATAACAAATTTGAAATGTAACGTTTGAAACTTTAAACTACTTGAACATGTGGTGCAAAATTTGGTTGACACTTAAAAACCAGTTTGAAAAAATATGTGTGGTACCAAGTTGGAATAAAGTTGGTTAAAAATGTCTAGCACAGAATTGGATGATAAATTATTCCTTATGCTTTATGACCCGGTAGGACAAAAGCTGATAGGAAGACATCAGGAGGGTTAAAAAATATATCAAAACTTATAATTAAGCTAATTATATGGCTTCAATAAGTAGCAGTGATGCCTTCTCAAGGTTTTTTTTAATCCATTATTTTAAGGCTTGGTTATACAAAGATATTATAGGCTTAATTGCAGTCAAATGGTTTAAATCTACACTTACACAATAAGACATATGAGCCAAGATCATTGCATGCATGTACAGCTGTGCCGTTTTATTGTTTTTCATATCTTTAGTCAAATTTGAGTCCAAAACTAAACCCAAAACTTTAAATTAATTCACCATGTCAAATTCTTCTCCCTGTATTATTACTCTGAGGTTTTCTGACTGTTTTTTTTTCTTTAATGGAAAAACACAACTGTCTGTTCAGAGTTGATAAATGGAGATAATGTTTCTGTGGTAAGATGTATCACTCATGCGTCAATAGTTGCTGAGCTGTTACTTCCTTATTCTGTTGAAAAATTGGTAGAAATTACGCCATCACGTGTTATTTCCCTTTTATGTTCCCTCAGTAAAAAGAGTACTGCACCTCTCGTGTATGTATCATTCATTTACTCTCCATTTAAAATTAGGACCAACTCTGCAAGATCAATAAGGCAGCTTGTATCCAAAAGTTAACAAATATTAAATGTGGTTACTGCGTCTGATAGAAATACAAACAACTTTAACCCTCTAACGCCAAGTGAATTATATTTGACAGTTATTAGATGTTTTCTTTGCCACAAATGACTCATTTATGACCAATTGATCTTGTTGAATTTAGGGATGTGTCATTAAAACCAAACAATTGAATAGTTGTTTGTGGGATCTAAAGTCGACCTTTGTGCTGTAGTCGATTTGTTGTCATCGAAAAACTTTAATCAAGAGTTGAGTTGTGTCGTCAAATATGAAGGATTCATTAACTACTACAGAGCAATTCTCACTTTCGGCCACTAGGGGGAACTCTAACTTTTTGTAAACTAACTCCACCTTATTTTGAAGTAAAGTCTACACAATAAGCAACATGTCATGTCTAACAAATGTGGCAACAAGCATGCCACAGGATAATAATATTAATGATAATAAAAGTATCCAAAATGAAGCACAATATAGTAGAACATGGCATGAAAAAATACCATGGAGCAAGACCTAGTTTTGAGTTTTAAAATTGCACTTGTGATAAAAGACTAAAAGATAAAAAATAAAATAAGGATGTGTCATTAAAACCGATTAATCGAATAGTTTGCGAGATCTAAAGTCCACCTTTGTGCTGTGGTCGTTTTATGTTTTTTCATTGAAAAACTTTAATCAAGAATTGAGTGTGTACGGTTTATTTGCAACTACTACAGAGCAGTTCTCACTTTCAGCCACTAGGGGGAGCTCTAAGTTTTCGTAAAGCACCTCCACCTTATTTTGAAGTAGTCTGACATAGACCTATAACATAGACATAATAACACATAATAATATTAATGATAATAAAATTATCCAAAATTAAGCACAATATAGTAGAACATGGTATGAAAAAATACCATGGAGCAAGACCTGCTTTTTAGTTTTAAAATTGCACTTGTGATAAAAGACCTCTTAAAATTAGGGACGTGTCATTAAAACCGATTAATCTAATAGTTGTTAGCGAAATCTAAAGTCGACCTTTGTGGTCGTTTGTTTGTTTTTTCATTGAAAAACTTGAATCAAGAGTGTGTAAGGTTCATTAACTACTACTACAGAGCAATTCTCACTTTCAGCCACTAGGGGGAGCTCTAAGTTTTTGTAAACCGCCTCCAGTAGAGTCTGACACAGAGTGAATTTGTACTGCTGCACTCAGCTACTTTGACTCGGTAGTAAATTAGCTTGCTAGCAGACGAAGCCACACAAAAGTCCAGCGTGTAAAACCTTCCAGAAAGTAAAGGATAATGTTGTCGGGAGTGAAATATGTGGAGCAGAGTTGAGCTATCGTGGTTTCACATGGACAAAAAGCTGCTGTCTGCTGAGACGGTTGCTAAGGGAGACGGTTACTAAGGGAGACGGTTACTAAGGGAGACGGACCTGACGCTAATCACCAAGCTAACCCGACAACATCTGGAACAAAAGTCTCAGAGAGAAAACTAACGTTATGTCTTTCTTTCCTGGCTTCTCTTCCTTCCTTCCATCTGTTTTTCCTTCCTTCCTTCTATCTTTTTAAAGGACCGGCCCATAGATCAAATTTATGGTAAGAAATTCTGCATAAGAAACACACACACACACACACACACACACACACACACACACACACGCTCAGTTATAGTTGTACAGTGATCTGGAATTTTATTTTGAAGGCCACATAACGGTTTATACTTGCAGTAACGTAGCAACCAGCAGTAAGAAAGACGGCTGGTCACTCTGAATCGTCTTATCTCATACTCACAGAAGCAATGGCTGTAAGTTAATTTGATGTAATATTTAATATAATATGTAATGTTACGTTTAGTATTGTAATGTGTGATGATTATTATCTAGGAAAGCATACAAAAACTGTTAAAAGTAATTTGAGAGCTGAGGTAAAGTGAGCGTTGCTTAGCAACGATGTGTATCAGCCTACTGTTAAGGTAAACGGCTCATTTGTGCCGTGTAGTTTTTTAGCTATACTTTAAATATCATTACTGTTTATTAGTTTTCTTTACAGCGTGTCGCTAAGGTTTTGTATTGTCTTTTATTTGCAGTTTCACTCGTGGTATTTCAACAGAAAATAAGGAAATAAAGGGAACAAGACGCTCTGATCCTGGCTCAAGTGTTAAACTGTGATAAGGTACACGCAGGGAGAACAGTACACTGCTTATCATTTAAATTAGTTTGTGCAGTTAAAGCTTGTTGTTTGCAGCACACTCAGTTCAAATCACTGTCAAGTTTATTTGAATTATGCACAAAGAAAGCTGAAGATACTTAAGTCAAAATTGGGCCTTAACAAGTGGATATAAGTTTAAATTTCTTGTTACGGGTAAAAAGTAAGGGCTCAAAAATGTACTCACTCAACTTACCTTATGTTATGCTGTATGGACAATATTATAAGGGTCAATTATGTTTTTATTCATGTGGTTTAGTTTAAATTTAAAGGGCTAAAATGTGTAAATAAACGTATGAATAACTTCACACATTCTTTTTTTATGGATACAGCATCAAATTTCTGCTTTTAATTCATTTAGAGAGAATATATTAGAGGATTATGGTAAAAATGTCTAAGTGGTGTAACCATAAAAACTTTGTACCAAATAATTCAACTTGCTTAAAAACAGTAAATAGTCAATAAAACACCATATCAACTAGTTTGGCATGATCTTACATTATAACTTTTAATATTAAATAAAGCTAATGGAATAAAATTGTTCTAAATATTACATTTAATCTGGGTAACCATGGAGATCAGGAAACATTTATATTTTAATCAGCACTTAAATACACTGTAGGTGGATAAAAACAACGAACCTGATGCTGCTTTTAAGAGTATTTTTTAACCCTCCTGTTGTGCTCCAGGGTCAAATTGACCCCATCTCTTTTGACTGTTCCTCACTTCCTTCCTTCTCTCCTTACTTCCTTTGTCTTTTCCTCCTTCCTTCCTTCCTCATTCTTTCTTTCCTCTCCTTACTTCCTTCCTCTTTTCCTCCTTCCTTCCTTCGTTACTTCCTTCCTTCCTTCCTTCCTTCCTCCCTCTTTTCCTCCCTTCCTTCGTTCCTTCCTCATTTCCTTCTTGCCCCACTTCCTTCCTTCCTCTCTCCTCCCTTCCTTCATTCCTTCCTCATTTCCTCCCTTCCTTTGTTCCTTCCTCATTTCCTCCCTTCCATCGTTCCTTCCTCATTTCCTCCCTTCCTTTGTTCCTTCCTCATTTTCGCCCTTCCTTCCTTCCTCCCTTCTTTCCTCCCTTCCTTCCTCATTTCCTCCCTTCCTTCGTTCCTTCCTCATTTCCTCCCTTCCTTCCTCCCTTCCTCGCCCTGAGCACAATAGGAGGGTTAAACATATTTTTGAATTTACTCATCTTGCCAACCCTTATTTATCACTGATAACAATGATCTGATCACACACTGTTTCCAGCTGCTTGTTAAGTTTTTTTTTGTGTTTTTTTAAGGAGATGAAACTAACTGTGTCTGTCAGCGGTTACTGCTGAGCTGTTGGTTCTTTAATATCAGTGTTGAAACATGTGCAGGATGTTTTGCAATCAATCAAAGGTCAAGAGGCAGGCGAGGCGTTGTGGTTTCAGATCGCTAAAACAGGTTCACACACATCCGTTAAATTAGCCCACAACCCCCCCCCCCCACACACACACACACCCACACACCCACTACCAACTGTCTTAGGTGTTAGTGGAGATGGATGATTTAAAAAAAAAAACAGCATTCAGATGATTTCAATGACTTATCTTCACCATTTGTGTTAGTGAAAGTTTCTCTTATTCTATTTTAGCTTCATTTTATTTCCAATTCAATTCTTTTTATCGACTTTAAATGTTTTTTAAATCTCTGCCATGTCTTTTATGTCCTTTGAGTTGCCTTCTTGCTAAAATGTGCTATACGCAATAAATCTGACTTAACCTAATAAACAGATTTCTTTAAACACCATTTGTGTTAGTGAAAGTTTCCCATAATACTCAACTCTTAACTTTTTATTCTCCTGTTTTTATCTCTTATCTCTCTTTTATTTTAGCTTCATTTTATTCCCAATTCAATTCTTTTTATTGACTTTAAATGTCTTTTTTTGTCCTTTGAGTTGCCTTCTTGCTAAAATGTGCTATACACAATAAATCTGACTCTGCCTAATAAACAGATTTATCTATATATGATCTGAATTATAAAAGCCAAAAGCAGTGATATTATAATAAAGAGACAAACTAAAAGGAGGCAGGTTGTAGTGGTGCTGGCGTCCTGCATCTAAAATATGAGGTAGTTTATAGATCAGTGTGTAAATATTAACTCAGACATGTGATGAGAGATCAACTTTGTGCTTAAAGGGCTGAACACACGATGTCTAAACTATTAAACTAAAACACTCTTAGATGCATGTTTAGTCTCTTTTATCCAAACACAAAGCTGCAATTTAACTTTGTGCTTTTTAATTTTCTCTTTCATGTTCCCTTCATACTTCTTTAAGCATCATTTATGACATCATTTGACTCATTTAGTATTTTTTAGCCCATAAATATAATCTAAAACAGGGGTGTCAAACATGCGGCCCACAGGCCAGAACCACTGAGGGGACCAATCTGGCCCACTTTCCTTCCTTTCTTCCTTCCTTCAAACTGTCCTTCCTTCCTTCCTTTCTTCCTTCTGTCCTTCCTTCCTTCCTACCTCCCTCCCTTCCTACCTTCCTTTTTTTCCTTTCTTCCTCCCGTTCTTCCTTGTCCTTCCTTCCTACCTCCCTCCCTCCCTTCCTTTTTTTCCTTTCTTCCTCCCATTCTTCCTTCCTACCTCCCTCCCTCCCTTCCTTTTTTCCTTTCTTCCTCCCGTTCTTCCTTGTCCTTCCTTCCTACCTCCCTCGCTCCCTTCCTTTTTTCCTTTCTTCCTCCCGTTCTTCCTTTTCCTTCCTTCCTACCTCCCTCCCTCCCTTCCTTTTTTCCTTTCTTCCTCCCGTTCTTCCTTGGCCTTCCTTCCTACCTCCCTCCCTCCCTTCCTTTTTTCCTTTCTTCCTCCCGTTCTTCCTTGTCCTTCCTTCCTACCTCCCTCCCTCCCTCCCTCCCTCCCTCCTTTCCTTTTTTCCTTTCTTCCTCCCGTTCTTCCTTGTCCTTCCTTCCTACCTCCCTCCCTCCTTTCCTTTTTTCCTTTCTTCCTCCCGTTCTTCCTTGTCCTTCCTTCCTACCTCCCTCCCTCCTTTCCTTTTTTCCTTTCTTCCTCCCGTTCTTCCTTGTTCTTCCTTCCTACCTCCCTCCCTCCCTTCCTTTCTTCCTCCCGTTCTTCCTTGTCCTTCCTTCCTACCTCCCTTCCCTTTTTCCTTTCTTCCTCCCGTTCTTCCTTGTCCTTCCTTCCTACCTCCCTCCCTCCCTTCCCTTTTTCCTTTCTTCCTCCCGTTCTTCCTTGTCCTTCCTTCCTACCTCCCTCCCTCCCTTCCTTTTTTTCCTTTCTTCCTCCCCCTTCCTTCCTACCTCCCTCCCTCCCTTCCTTTTTTTCCTTTCTTCCTCCCGTTCTTCCTTGTCCTTCCTTCCTACCTCCCTCCCTCCCTTCCTTTTTTCCTTTCTTCCTCCCGTTCTTCCTTGTCCTTCCTTCCTACCTCCCTCCCTCCCTTCCTTTTTTCCTTTCTTCCTCCCGTTCTTCCTTGTCCTACCTTCCTACCTCCCTCCCTCCTTTCCTTTTTTCCTTTCTTCCTCCCGTTCTTCCTTGTCCTTCCTTCCTACCTCCCTCCCTCCCTTCCTTTTTTCCCCTTTCTTCCTCCCGTTCTTCCTTGTCCTTCCTTCCTACCTCCCTCCCTCCTTTCCTTTTTTCCTTTCTTCCTCCCGTTCTTCCTTGTCCTTCCTTCCTACCTCCCTCCCTCCCTTCCTTTTTTCCTTTCTTCCTCCCGTTCTTCCTTGTCCTTCCTTCCTACCTCCCTCCCTCCCTCCTTTCCTTTCTTCCTCCCGTTCTTCCTTGTCCTTCCTTCCTACCTCCCTCTCTACCTTCCTTTTTTCCTTTCTTCCTCCCGTTCTTCCTTGTCCTTCCTTCCTACCTCCCTCCCTTCCTTCCTTTTTTCCTTTCTTCCTCCCGTTCTTCCTTGTCCTTCCTTCCTACCTCCATCCCTTCCATCTTTTTAATGATCCGGCCCACATGAGATCTGTATGTGGCCATTGAATGAAAATGAGTTTGACACCTCCGCTCTAAAATAAACATGTTAGTTAATAAACACACACACAGCATTAAATAGGGGTATCCAATATTTTAATATAATTTTTAATTTAGATATGAAACTTCTTTTTTTCCAGATCGTATCAATAGGGGGAGTGTCTTTCTTCTTTTTTTTTATTAAGCATGTTCTCATAATTGGAATGAAATCTTTTAATCTTTTTTCTCTTTCTTTCTTTACTTTTCTTTTTTTTAAAACACTGCAGTGAAACGGGCAGTTTTTGTCACTACAGTAATACAACTTTCCTTTTTACGTGACGTCACAGAAGTCAAGAAACAAGATCCAGCAGCTGCCTGCATCCACAGAAACCGTGGAAATAAAAAAATAAGACAAAAAAACAAACAAACAAACAAACAAACAAGAAACCAAACACACATCGTGGTGGTACATTAGTCATGAGATCGTCTGCGTCACACTCCAACACGTTACTGCTCTACTGGTAAAAAACTATCACATCACAAGTATCTCAGAGACATGGAAAAAGGTAAAGAGGTATGTGAAATGGAGTTTATGAAAGAAAGTCCCCTTTACAAAACAACTAAAAATATAGATATATATGTATATATGTATGTATGTATATAATATAGACAAAATGAGATTACGTCCACAAGAAGTCGCCCAATTTTTAAAACCACTGGAGAAAAAAAAGCATCCAAAGTTGAGTTTTCATTCCCACGTCATCAAATACTTTATAATCTTTTCATATGTTGTATTTTTTATCTGCCTGACTGTCAGATAACGGTATAAAATCTTAAATTTGACTCATATGTCCATATAAAATGATGATGATGATGATTATGATTACAACTTGCACTCATTATTGATTCATCAGCTGATTGTGTCGCAGGTTAAATCAGTTATTTCCAACTATGATAAAAATGTCCTTAGAAAAATGTAAATTCTGACAACCTAAAAAAGCGACACGTTGAAATTGAAATTTTTGTTTCTGAATACGTTAAAATCCAAAAAAATACTCTTGATTTAAAACAAGATAAAAGCAGCAAATAGTCACATTTAAAAAGATGGAAACTGCACGTTTGTATTTTTCTTTAACAATGATTCGACAATGAAATCGACTCATCATCTCAGCTCTAATTAGACATTTTCTGACTCTCCAAAAAAGTTTAAATTAAAAAACAGGGAAGTGACAACAGCTGTACTGACATTTAAAATCAGTCATGTGATCATTTTGCTGCCTGTGAGGAGCAGTGTGGGGGGAGGGGGAGAGGGAGAGGGGCATAAAAGACATAGAGCTGACTTAAAGTGGACGTAACTTTGACTCAGTGCAACGAAGTTTAAAGAAAAGAAGAAGAAAAAAGAAAAAGCACTCAGTTTGGATGCTGGCTTTCTTTCTCAGCTCTTCACCGCTGGATATTTAAAGTTCACATGTGGAAGTCCTCTCTCTCTCTCTCTCTCTCTCTCTCTCTCTCTCTCCTGTGCTTTTCTTTTTAAAAAATCCGGCTGGTGGGTGAATTCATCAAGAAAAAAAGCGGCCAGTCAATCAAGTTTTCGCCCCTTCCCCATTTAAGTTCTCAGTGCAAACCAGTAAGAAGAGTCGTCTCTGTCTCGCTGTGCTTCGACGCTGAAGGAGCTGTAACAAAGTGCCTCAGTTTGCAGGGGGACTTTTTCCTTTTTCCTATTTTTTTTTTTTTTTTTTAATATTTATTTAAATTTTTTCTGGAAAAAAACAAAAAAAACCCCTTTAGTAACAAAACTAGAATCTCAGTTAAAATAACGAGGAAAAAAAATATACACAAATATATTATGTACATTTACAACGAGCTCTTTAAAAAGTCGATCGGAGAAAAAAAAGATTCACAAAGTGCCTTCATCGCTCTGAGACACGACGATCATCGCGTTGCTGCTGGAGACGACCTCAGACGACCTCAACCTCACTGTGGTTTTCTCATAAACTCCACCACACACACACACACACACACACACACACACACACACAAACAAGAAAAAAAACATCTTATTTTCTATTTCTCCTGCTCCAAGAGAAGGCAGTAAATATCTGACATACATAGCATGTCAGTCTGATCTCCATGACGACGACGAGGAGGAGGAGGAGGTTCGAGAACTGTTCACTAAAGCAGGCGGCATGCTGGCTTATTACAGGAAATTGTACTACAGTTAATAAAAACTCCCTTTCTTTGTATTGCGATGTGTTTAAAGGCCAATAAACTCTCTTTTTATTCCAGTTGACGTCCGGTGGCTCCTGAGTTTCCCTCGCTCTCGCCGTCACGCCGTGTCTTGAACCTTCAGCAGCGACTTTAAGTGAACGGTCATTTGCTCTCGGCTTTGGTTGCTGCGTCGAGGCTCGTTCTCTCCGACCCAGTGGCTGGGCGGTTTGGGTAAGACACTGGGTGAGGGCGGCTCGCTGAACTTGGCTCCTGCGTAAACCTTCTCGCCGTCTTTGAGGTATTCGGGCTGCAGCGAGGCGTCGGCGAAGGTCTTGAGGTTGTTGGACGCGTGCAGCGGTTTTTTGAGCTCTCGGAGGGCCGGCTGGAGGAGGGAGGGGGGCTTGTTGGGGCTGCTGAGGTCGGTCCTCTTCATAGCGTGAGGAGACCCGGCGCTCTGACCCGGCCGGTGGCTCCGAACGTTCATATTTTGGCCGAGCTGGTCGTTGCGGTTGGGGGGGCCGCCCGGCTGCGTCGCCCCTCGCTCTGATCGGCCACCTTTAGATTTCAGCAGCTGTGAAACAGAAACAAACAAACTTAACTCAACGTCGTTTTAATAGATATCACCAGGACTTTCAGCTACATCTCACTGCCTTCATCAGCGTAAAGCTTTCTACTGATACACAGACCACCACCATCAGGTCTTATAAATATATTTATAGTTAATTATTCAGAATAACAGCAGGTTCAATAGATGCTGATGATTAAACATAATGCCTGAGCTCTGCTGGAGTTATTTAGTTACTTATGTGTAATGAAGCAGAACTTACAGGGCCCCGTATGATTAAAATGGAATATTGGAATATTTGAAAAGTTTATTTTCCTAATTTTTGAGTTTATGTCTCGAGGAAACCTTGCCTGCTCTTCTTTGTTGTGCTTACATGACACAAAAACAGCGGAACAGCTTTATAAGAACATTGTAAAGATGATGTATCTTAAACTGCAAAACAAATTGATGCATTTGATGTCTTTAATGTTTGACTATTGTATATTGATTGTATTTGAACATTACATGAATGGGGGGGGGGGGATAGGTGTAAGGAAGGGAGAAAAAAGGAAGGAAGGGAGGAATAAGGAAGGATAGGAGGAAGGAAGGGAGAAAAAAGGAAGGCAGAGAGGAAGAAGGAAGGATAGGAGGAAGGAAGGGAGAAAAAAGGAAGGAAGAGAGGAAGAAGGAAGGATAGGAGGAAGGAAGGGAAAAAAAGGAAGGAAGGAAGGGAGGAAGAAGGAAGGAAGGGAGGAAGAAGAAAGGAAAGGAGGGAAGGAAGGAAAGCGGGGGGGGGGGGGGTGTAGTAGAGAAATAATATTCATTGTAATTTCATATCCACTTGTACTCTCTGGCTTCATGTAAACAACGTATCTCTCTCATAGTGTGTGAACGTGCTGCTGACTGAGCTCCACTCTGCTCTGATAAGACACCACCTGTTGTTATGTCTCAGTATAATGAGCTGATTCTCAGAGCAGTGTGGGATGAGACAGACAGAGGTTATAACTTTGGGTTTTTTAGTCAGACAGTCAGTTCTCTGTACATTACCTTGTGTTTGCTCTATACTGAACTCATCCTGTACGACTAAGACTTATTAAAAGATAGTTTGGGATTTAAATTTGTTTACTGGACTCATGATTTTCTCTCTCATCATTGATTAAGGACACTACATTACACTACAAATAAGCTGCTAAAGAAACTCCAGACTGTCAATATAACATAGTTTCAGATGTGTTAAACTTTTAAATTGATTTTTCTCTTCATTATCATTATTAGGGCCCAAGTGCTGACCAGCCTGAAGCCCTATTGTATCTGTAAACCGACATGCATGGGGTGGCGAGGGTCTGTTCATCGCTGGTTGCAGCTTTAATTATTATTATTACCTGACCCTAACCCATCCAAATGAGTCAAATCATGTAGCTAGGTTTCATTTTTACAACCTTTTAGTACGAATGTCCCTCTTTTTGTTACTATACTTCCACCTCAGCTCAACAGGGAAACACTAAGAGGGACACTGGCACTAAAAACACTGTAACATTGAAACACAGAAGACTTGATTTGACTCATTTGGACGCTGAAGCTTCATATTAGCATCAGATTAACTTTTAAAACCCATGAATATACTGTAAGAGCATTATGAAGGATCTTCTAATGGTCAGTATGAACAGGAGGAATGATTACAGCAAGGAAAAACACACTTAATGTTCATTTAAGCTCCTGACTGCACTTGAAAAAGTAGTGAAACTGTCCTTTAAGTGCATGTAAACACAGTGAGTGTGTTATTGTGAGTGAGAAGAGAGAAACCATACACACAGGTGGAGCGGTTATGTAACCAGGTTTAGCAGCATAAGCAGTTTTTTGAGGGCAAACTTCCTTCATAACACTTCCTCTTTTTATACTTTTATCCTCTGTTAAATATCTGTTCATATCTAGTTGGATGTTTGTCAGTGTGTGCCTCATAATAACTGTCAGCTTACATAACTTTATTACGTCAATAAAGCGTTATAATGTGAACGTGTTGAGCTGTTTCTCTGTTTATAGTGTCATGAAAGCTGCTCTCCTCCCTTCATCATCATCATCATCATCTTCTCTTTCCTTTCCTGTCAAACAAAACCTGCTGTGACCTGCATTCTCCTGCCCGCAGCACACACACACACACACACACACACACACACACACACACACACACACACACACACACGCAAAGACAGAGGAAGTCAGACTTGTTTCGCTGCATGTCTACTTTCAATTCTTCGCAGCATAGATTAGTAACTGCGTCATTTCAGACTCCCGAGGGCACAACTGAGGATTTAATCATGATTAAAATCCACTTAAGTTCCATAACACAAAGAAACTCAGACAACATGAGACCAGGAGCAGATAAAAAAACTCACTATATTTACATGGATTGAGAAATATCAGTTTGCAGAAAAAGTGTGACAGTGTGTCTCCTGCTGAGTCCAGTATCCTGAGCTGATGTAATGTTGTCAGGATGGAGGTAATCCATTTATTATGAGCAAAATAAGGTTTTCACTAATGTTAAAGTGTGTTAGAACAGCTTTAAATCTGTTTTTCACACTTTAACATGAGTGTTAAACCACAAACAAGCCATAAGTAAGTCTACTAATCTGTGTAATGTGGTCTGGATAGAGAAATATCAGTGAAATCTTTTATCAAAACTAGAATAAAAAGTGTGATTTAATGTGTTTTAATGAGTTTCCTGTTTAAACTAGTATAGTAGTTTTTGATCTAAACCTGGTCTAATGTGATCAGGATGCAATGAAATCTCCTTTTTATTTATTTTTTATGAGCTAATGTATAAGTGTGTTAAAACAGTGTCAAAGCTTTAGTTATAAATGGTGAGAAAATGATGAATAAGCCATTAAACATTGTTATTTTTGTTCCTTTTAACTTCCCTTTTTTATCATGAATAGAAACCTCAGCTCAGTGTTGTGTAACCTGGGAAGTTTCTGACTTCCTGTCTGAGGTGACTGAGAGGAGTTATTTTAATATGTTTAAACAAATTATCTTTATATCTGGATAGAGAAATATCAGTGAAATTACCTCCTGTCATTTTTAGTTTTCACAACTAGAATAGAAAGTGTGACTATAACATGGTCAGGATGCATTTTTAATGAGCAAAATTAGGTTTTTACTGATAAATAATGAGTTGAAACAGCTTTAAATGAGTGTAAATGGTGAGAAAACAAAGATTAGAAGAGTTATACTAATATGTTTAAACACAATATATGTATAAAGTAAATCTACTAATATGAGTCATGTGCCTTTTCTTGATCTAATCCTGATCTAACATGGCCAGGATGGAGGGGAAAAGCAATAAAATAGCATTTTTATGTGCAAAATAATGTTTTTTAAATGTGAAAATGAGTTAAATCTGCTTTTCACACTTTTAAATTAGTGTAAATATTGAAAAAAAAACTAAGAATAACCCTCTAAACATAGTTCCTTTTATTCTTTTTTACTTCCCCTTTAACCCAGAACAGTAAACTAACTTATATGCACCTTATATAATATAATATAATATAAGCTAACTTGTTTACCTCTCTCCTGGCTTCCTGTCTGATCTGCTGCCGGAGGGTGAGCAGCGGGTCGGCGGGCAGCTCGTAGCCGGGCTGAAGAGCTCCTGGAGCGGCCACACTGTTGTTGTTGTTGTCGGTGACGCGGAGGTTGTTTCTCGGGGGTTTGAGCAGCTTCTTCTTCCCTCCTTTCTTCTGCCTCGCCTTGTTGTTGATGGCCGTGTTCAACCCATCGGTGATCGGGTTGTTGTTCTCCACGTTGCCGATGTGGTTGATGTTGTTTGTCTCACCGTTGAGAACCGTTGATCCGTCCAACATGTCGATGAAACGGAGAAAACATTAAACACAAAGACGGTTAAAATTCCTCCGGAGCTCAACGACGTCACAGGTTAGCAGTTAGACCGGATGCTGCTACTGCTGTTGCTTCTACACGGGCAGATATTTAACGTTTTTATCCACTTTTTGCTCAGATTAATTTAACGGATATTTTTTAACGTTAGTTCGTCGTGTTACAAGTTAAATTGCGTTGGAAAAGTGTCCGTTTTTTTTGTTTGTTTAAAAAAGAATCGTCGGACGTCGAAAATCGAGATGGCGCTTCGGAGCTGGAGAGGTCGTTCACCAACGAAGAAGAACAGCAATGTTGACTTCCTGTGTGATGTTTTTCAAAATAAGACGGCCCCTTTGTAGGATGCATTACACAAAATAAAAGATCAAATAAAATAATCAAATAAAACAAAAGATAAGATAAAATAAAATAAAATAATCAAATGAAACACAAGATAAGATTAAATTAAATAAAATAATCAAACTAAACACAAGATAAGATTAAATTTAAATTAGATTAAAATAAGTAATAAGATAAATAATATAAAATTAAAATTAAACAAGAGAAGAAAAATAAACTAGTAAATAAATAAATAAAATAAACTTAGTTTGACAGTTTCATATTTCACTCCATAAAATAGTTCCTAAAATACATAAAAGTATAAAATATAAGTACATATCAGTTCCTGTGTGAGTATTGCTTATTGATCACTTGGAAGTGTTTGAAATAGAATAAAAATGAAATAAAAATAATAAAATAAATGAAGCCTTCCCTGTATATATATCTTTTTAAAAACCTGGCTGTATTTGGTGCTCCACTCACACTCTATTTTACAGCTATTATTAGACTCACAGGTCAGTCTCTAAATTCCTCACTCGTACAGACTGAGGACAAGCTGGTGTCATGCAGTTCACTGTGAAGGAGAATGATGCCTGTGTGTGTGTGTGTGTGTGTGTGTGTGTGTGTGTGTTGGGGGGGGGGGGTACTCAGTTGCTTACTAGCACTTGTTACTAAAACACATGGATACAGTATTGTTATTAGCAGGTCCCACTCTTTTGTTTTTTTATCCAGAGGCTCCACACTTCCTGTTCTTCTTTGTTATTCTGTCTAACTTGACAAATATCTGCTTCCCTGTTTCCAGTAAGAGGCGTTTCTGATTGCTTCCTGTCAGTGACGTTTTACCTTTTGATTTGGTGTTACCTTTCTGAGGCGGAGCATAACTAAGACACGCACACACAACCACAACAACAGCAGAAAAAAATACTATAAATCTGCTGTGTGCAAAGCTCTTATGTAACAATAATAAAGGAGAGATTTGCAGCCTGTGCAGAGGACTGTGATGCTTCAGTTCATGCTGCTGCAGACAGAAGAGTTCTCATGATGTCTGCATATCTCTGCACCACACATTCAAATCCTCCTGACGAGAGGACAAATTAAATCTGAAACTGCTTTAGATTTTAGATTTCTTCTTTTTGAAACATCCTGCCTGATGATGTGTGATCAAAACACCCATTTCTGTTACAATGCTCTCTCCATGTGAATAATTAGTGTGTTTTATGCTATAGTATATCCCCTTAATGTATTTTAATGCCAACATGTTCAGTGCTGAAACTATATGAGCTTATTAATACAATAAACAATATGAGTCATTAAATCAATTACTTAGACAGAAACTTAATTAAAACTGCAGGTCAGTGTAATTAGCGTTATGTAAGAGGGAAAAAAGAGCAGTAAAAATGTCATATTAATTGATTTATCAATCCAAAGAAAATTATTCTGCAACAATTTTTATAGTCTGTTAATAGATTAGGTAATTTATAAAGCAAAAATACCAAAATTCTACTAGTTCAAGCTTCTTAAATGTGCTGCCTTTCTCAGTTTTAAATCACTGATTGAACAAAATAAACAATTTGAAGACATTATGTTGGACTCTGAGGGAATGTAGTGGAACATTTTATAGACTAAACAATGAAAACTGAGAATTGAATAAAATATAAACTTCCTTGTGTGTGAAATATGTTACTTAATACAGTGAGGTGTGCCTAGTGTAGTTATAATTATTAGTTGCTGTTTTGTAATAAGTCACAGACACTGAAGACAGTTTTTGGTATCACACATTTTTACTGTAGAAAACGTGACAAGCAGTTGACCACTTTTTGTTCACAACAGACCCCCAAACTCACCTTCATAACATTCAGTAAAATCCACGTCTTTGTGCATATCTGAGCTACATCTACACAGTCATTCTTCTTTCTAGAGCTTGGATTATCTCATCCAAGAAACACTGACAGTTAATTGCAGGGCTAGTACATTTTTTTTCATACAGTACAAGTTGTAAGTGCACAAAAGTCAGAAAAAGTATTAATCATGAGTGAAAAAACAAAGGCGCTTTAATCCACTACATACTGTAACAGGCTAATTATTTGGCAAAGAGAACCAAGAAATTTAAAGGACCAGTGTGAAGGATTTAAAGAGATAGGGAGCAGATCCTCTTCCACACCGCCATACTTCTACAGGAGCCCAGAATGGACAAACCAAACGCTGGCTCTCGAGAGGATCTTTCATGTTCTTGGTTGCAATCTGCAATCTCACCACTAGATGGCACTAAATCACACACACTGGTCCTTTAAAGGCAAATCTGAAAGTCACATGGGAGGACATCTTTAAGGTTCGTTTCAGTACAAAAAATAGATATATAAACAATATACAAATACAACATAAAGGTCTAAACATCCCTCCCTGTGAGCGCAGTACATATCGTTCGTCACCGTGACCGTAGAAGGCAAATCAAAGAGACATCGAGGGTCCTGAAGGTGCTTCTTTCTCTGGGCAGCGTCAGGGTTCAAGGCTGTGCCTCGGCTTCAGGATCGTCGTAGATGTAGCTGCCGACACCGCCGGTGTTTACACCTGAGAGGGGGCAGAGCACAGGCATCACCTTTTAAAGGGCCAGTTCACCCAAAATAACAAAATCCCTACATAAAAAAAGACCTTGTGGTTTCTAGATGTAGATAGGTCTGTGAAAGGTTTCAAATAAGGTTCATCTGAGATATAAATTAATTTAAACTCTACAGCAACACGATCCTGTATTCTGGATAATCTACAGACATCCATTTTCATTGGAATTACTTTTTTTTTTAATCCCCCAAATTGTTGACAGTTTGTTTTGGGGATTATCTAGGGTAACAGGGACATGGTTTTATTAAAGACATAGTACGGTTGTGTTTTTTTTCGTTGCCTGGAGAAGCAAACTTTTATTCACCCTCGCTGTAAAAAGAGTAAAGCCAGAAATCTCGAGAGTTATACCTCAAAACCTGCAGATAGAGATAAGGGAGTAGTTAAATAGTTTTGTGATTGATTTGGGTGTATCGACTTTTAAAACAAAGCAAAACAACAAGCAAGCCTGATAATTTTCTACTTTAAGGGCTGATTGGAAACACTGAAAAAAAAAAAATCTTCCAGTTATGGTATCAGTTTGAGTAATAGAGTTTCCAAAACAGCTTCTGCTTATTTTCAAGAACAACTTCTGCTATTCACTGACCTTCAGTTTGACACTTCTTGGCCACAAAAACAGACATTATTTTCTTTCACCCACCTACGCTGTCTCCAATGAATATTTGGAGAAGTACAGGCTCCTCTTTCCACAGTGTCAGAATTGGGACATTTCTGTTGTTTAAAGTATATGTCTATCGATTTTCTATATTTCTCTTCCAGTAAACAAATCTCATGTGCAGAGCAGAACTGACAATGAATTGATCTGCTAGCTGCTAGACTGTTGTGCTACTTATCATAACCTCTTGGCTTTATGTTGAATTTCTTTGCTTTTTTTTGTTGTGATATGTATGCATGCTCAGTGGCACCTGCCTTACACAGAACTACTCTCCAGAGACTGACAACATGATCACTGTTATTAGTCTTTGAGCCATTTCTAGACAAACTAACATGACCAAACTCTTCATAATGATGCAACATGTCACCCAGTGCAGCGGTGAGGCTCACTGATGTGTTTTTGGACTGACCTTCAGTCTTCTTGGCCACAAAAACAGACATTATTTGCTTTCACCCACACACTCTGCCTCCGATGAAGTACAGGCTCCTCTTTCCACAATGTTGTTGGGGATATTTCTGTTGTTTAAAGTATATGGCTATCGATTTTTCTATGTTTTTCTATTTATCACAACCTGTTGACTTTATACTAAAGTAGTACAACATGTTGTGATATGTATGCATGCTCAGTGGCACCTGCTTTACACAGAACTACTCTCCAGAAACATGATCACTGTTATTAGTGTTTGGAGCCATTTCTAGACAAACTAACATGACCAAACTCTTCATAATGACGCAACATGTCACCCAGTGCAGCGGTGAGGCTCACTGATGTGTTTTTGGACAACTGTGGATGTCTTTTTTTCACTGACCTTCAGTCTTCTTGGCCACAAAAACAAACATTATTTGCTTTCACCCACACACTCTGCCTACAGATCTACAGCTGAAGTACAGGCGCCTCTTTCCACGATGTTGTTGGGGATATTTCTGTTGTTTAAAGTATATGTCTATCAATATTTCTATGTTTTTCTATTCATCACAACCTGTTGGCTTTATACTAAACTTCTTTGCAATGTATAATGTAGTACAACAGGTTGTGATATGTATACATGCTCAGTGGTGGCAGCCTTACACAGAACTACTCTCCAGAGACTGAAAACGTGATCACTGTTATAAGTGTTTGGAGCTATTTTTAGACAAACTAACGTGACCCAACTCTTCATAATTCATGTGTTTTTAACAGTTTTTGGACAGTAACAGTGGAATAAGACATATCAGGCTTTCAATACACACACAATACTGCACTGGGAGTGTTTGTGATTTCGTACCTTTAGGTCCAAACAGCACAGCGTAGCACGGTTTGTGGCAGTACGGCTGTCCATCATGCTGCAACAGGGAGAAAAGACAGTGTGTGGACATGTAGAAGTATTAAAATATACCAGAAATATTATGAAATCAGAGCTGTGAATGTGGTATAGTCGTATCTGTCACCTCAGCGTGGCTGCCCGGAGCCAGAGTCTTACTGCACCTCTCACAGCGCAGACAGGGCCGGTGCCAGTTCTTCCCCAGAGACGACACCTTCTCAGCTGCACACCGTGGAGACAGTAACCATGGCAACCAGGCGAATTAGTCACTTAGACACATTCCAGCAATATGATACTGTATGTACATGTTTACTTGCAAACAGAGAGAGATATGAAGACACAAATCTGCTCACCGAAATACACCGTCTTGTTGCACCTGGGGCAGATGTTGGGTCCTCCGGAGAACGATGAGAAGCTTGCAGCTGGAGAGGAAATCGTTCATTATTTGCTGCAGGATAATTCTGTCTTTATTAGCAATACATGAACATAATCAGTATGAAATGCAGATTTATAACCTTTTAGCAACACACACTTTCTCTCATGTCATCCAGTTTTATTTCTGCTTTTCAGTTTGACATATTCTTTCCTTCTGTGTGTTTCTCCTTTTTTGCACTTTACTAAAAGCTGCCCTCAAATATTTAAAACATATTCATTTCTGCATCTATGTGACTTAAACTATACCTCCTCCCCTGAAAGATTACACTATTCAAGCAGACACCGAAGTTTCTCTTCCTCGCATATGACAGTTGTTCTATTTTTGCTCCGCATATTTCTCACCCTTCACTGGTCCCCGTGCGGGGGCTCTTTTCTCCTCCTGTGGTTTGGCATCTGTTTCCATGGAAACGGCTGCAGGGGCTTCGTTGACGGGGGTATCGTAGACGTAGGACCCAGCTCCGCCTATGTTCACCCCTGAAACGCACACGAATGTTGCTTTGAAAAGCCTGAAAATGACCAGACAGGCTTATGTTTGAGTTTTAAATGAGACAAAACGAATCGGCACCTTTTGGTCCAAAGAGGGCGGCGTAACACGGCTTGTGACAGAACGGCTTCCCATCATGCTGCAAAAAACAAGAAGGAAGGACGATAAGCAGATACATTTCCTTTAAAAGTCTCTACTGAAACTACAGCTCCAGTTTCTTTCTTTTCTGAACCAGAAAGGAAAAGTTTAGTTTAACACATTTTTGTTTTTAGCCTGTTTGGATTCACATAAAGGCCAATTACTAACGAGCTGAAGGAGTTTATACGACATGTCTGCTCTCTTTTATTTTCTCTGTTCACACTAATTTATAATACGTGACAAAAACAGCTAAATATCAGCCAACACTGTGGTCTGTTTACTCCTCACTTCATCTTATTATTCTCTGCTCCCCACAAAAATCTGCACCACAAACATCTTTGGTGTGTGCTGTTTAAAATATGACAGACTTAAATGTCTTTTCCAGGGAGATATCCTTAATTCAACTTTCCATGTATAACTCTTTTCAGACACAGAATCAAAATACCCTGTTTGGCTGTAAATCAGTTGAGTTTTGCCATTTAATGTAATATAATGTAATTTGATAAAAAAAATTCAAATATCAAATATATTTTTCATTCCTAAAGAGAAATAAAAACTCTGAGGTTATCATAGTTCATGTATGAAAAGGGTTATCGGTGTCTGTAAGGGTCATTTCATGTCCCTCTGACTTTTCTTTTATCTGTTTATAGTATGAATACAATATAAGGTGATTATCTATCATAAAGTGTCAGGTTTCTATCAGAAAAGACTAAGCATGGTTTTAGTTCTGCATACAGCATTGATAATGGAGAATAAACATTTTTCTAATTCTACCATTAACCTTCGTAGTTTACTTGCTAGAATTACATAAAAGCATTGAATACACATTGAAGGTTGCATTGTTTTCTCTAAACTTGTGAATTTAAACCTACGCTCGTGGATATCAATGCTCCGGACGCTCATGTATTGAACAGATATTTAAAACCAGGATGATAAAAAACTTTCTAACAACAGAGAACGTAACCACAACAGGAAGTTTGTGTAGTTTCCTCGCAGTGAAACTTTGTATAGTTCATGTTGTTGCATTTTAGCCACTTTCCTCCAGACTTCCTTTGTGGTTAGAAAGTCAGAATAATGACTGTATAAGTTTGACCAAGAGGAAACTGCATTGACTTCCTGTTGTGGTTAAGTTCTCTTTTGTTGAAGGCCAAAAAAAAAGTAATTTATCTGCTTTGGTTTCAGTGTTAATTTACACCACATGTAACAGCAAGTAGTTCAACTTTTTACAATATCAATCACAAAGGTTATAATGAAATTTGATCTAGTTCAACAGGCAGACTCTTCCCCTGTATGAAAGGTTTTATATAAATAACGTTTGATAGATTGTTGAGCTTCCTCTCACCTCAGCGTGGCCTCCAGGATTCAGCGTCTTGTTGCAGCGCTCACATTTCAGACAGAACTTGTGCCAGTCTTTCCCTAAAGACGACACCTTCTCCGCTGTGGAGGAAGAGGAGACAGACATCAGGACGTTATAATAAACTGTGTCATAAATCTACAGTGTTATCGAGCCATTACATCTAGTTTAAGTGTGTCTAATGTGTTCAGACTTTAATGGGGTAGCACAAAAGATGAATAAAATCTAAGTGTGAACAAAATTGCCAATCAACCAAATTGATGAACAATGCAGTGGCGCTTTAAACACATAGACTGTATAAAAGAAATGGACGTAACATCCGTGACGTCACCCATTGGTTTGTGGACTGCTGCTCGGAAGCCAATAGTTTCAAATCTGGGCAGCGCCATCTTGAAAATTTCAGGTGCATGCTGGGAAAAATAAAAACACAGATTCTACTTATATGGGCATGAGGCGGAGCCATGGGTGGAGTGGGGAGGTTGCTATGGTTGCGAAGGCTGGATCTCGAGGACATTGGTCAATCAACCTGTCAATCAGGACGTAGCCACGCCCTAATGCATACCCTGCTTTATCATCACATATAAAATCAGGGAGGCCAAAATGTCCCAAATGAACATCATACTGCATTGAAGAAGGCTTTAAACTAGCGATTGAGACCATAAACACATTTTGAAAACGTTTACTGAGGTTAGAAATCAAGTGAGAAGTTGGTGAATTCTCCATTGACTTGTATAGAGACGGTCGCCCCCTGGTGGCCTTTTGATAGAATGCAGCTCTAAGTTACTTCCTGGTTGGCCTCATTTCAGAGGACCGGAACTCCCTGCCTGGTCAGAACCCACTTGAAGCCCATATGGGCAAACACAGGTGGGGTCACCCTGAAAACTGTGGATAAACCCACTTGGGATCCATATTTTCTGCCCAAATTTAACCTTCATGGGGCCCACGTGGACTTGCTGTCTGAGAAGTAAGTGTCACTTATTTCAGATTGAGTTACATTCAGAAAGGAGGTGAGGAAGGTTAAAAGCTTGGCTCCAGTGTTGTCTATGAATGTTGCCAAAGTCTAAATGTCTTTGAGGAGCCACGTATTATGAATCTCAATTACTCAAGTTTGAGATGCTGCATCATCTCCTGCATCCACCGAGTCCTGCTCAGAGGACGAGGAGACAAACTGACAGACACATTTTGTTATTTTAAGTTTGTTTCTGGGTAGATTATTCATGTTTTCTGCTGCGACTCCAAAAATAGATATTAAGCTTTGACCTTTTCAGACTGGTTTTGCTTCTCTGTGCACTTTGGAAGTAAGAAAATATCCATATTCTACCCCCCACCGCCCCCCCCCCCCAAGCTCCTCCCAATAGAAAATATATATTTATTTAAGTTATTTACTTAGTTTATGTACACACGTTTTATTTGAGCTCAGTGTGAGAGTCTTTTCTGTGTTTGTCTGTTATTTATTTTCACTGTAGTTTCTCTCCTCTCGTTTGCTCAGACATTTGGAGGAAACTCTGCGTAGTTGTTGGATGTCTGGAAGCAAATTCATCATTGGACAACAGTATCAGTATCCTGAGCGGTGGCCAAAATTAAAAGATTGTGCCAAAGTTGTTATTCAAGCCACTCAAAAGTTTTGGGTCCCGAGTCTGTTGCAGAAACAAAACATATTTATTTAACCCTCCTGTTGTCCTCAGGTCAAGGAAGGAAGGAAGGAAGGAAGGAAGGAAAGGAGTCAGGAGGGAGGGAGGAAGGGAGTAAAGGGAGTAAAGGAGGAAGGAAGGAAGGAAGGAAGGAAGGAAAGGAGTAAGGAGGGAGGGAGGAAGGGCGTAAAGGAGGGAGGAAGGAAGGAAGGAAAGAAGGAAGGAAGGAAGGAAGGAAGGAAGGAAGGAAGGAAGGAAGGAAAGGAGTAAGGAGGGAGGGAGGAAGGGCGTAAAGGAGGAAGGAAAGAAGGAAGGAAGAAAGGAAGGAAGTAAGGAAGGACGGAAGGAAGGAAGGAAGGAAATGAGTAAGGAGGGAGGGAGGAAGGAAGGAAAGGAGAGAAGGAAAGGCGGAAGAAAAGGAGTAAGGAGGGAGGGAGGAAGGAAGAAAGGAAGGAGTAGGGAAGGAAGGAGGAAGGAAAGGAGGGAGGACAACAGTATCAGTATCCTCAGCGGTGGCCAAAATTAAAAGTTTGTAATGAAGTTGTTATTCAAGCCACTCAAAAGTTTGTGGCCCCCAGTCTGAGGACGGAGAGGACAGAGAGGACGGAGAGGACAGAGAGGACAGAGAGGACAGAGAGGACAGAGAGGACAGAGGGACGGACAGAAGGTGAGAGAGGTTCACTGTAACTGTCATTTATCTGTTTGTCCTCCTCCCAGAATATCCCAGCAGACACACTGGGGCCCTGATAGGACATGGTGACACTACCTGCTTAGACTCAGTGGCCAGCCTGTCACTGTGATATGTGACAAAGAGTCACCTTGGCAACCAGCGAGCGCCTTGCTTATCATTTATAGACATCTACTCAGAAAATCACATTAAATCTCAGTTCACTTGTTTTTATTGAAGACAAACATTTGAGTCTGGAGGTTTTTCCTTTTTTTAGTTATGATCCTGTATTTTACTGATTTAAGTTTTTATTTATTTATTTTACTTTCTTCCCTTTTGACTGCATGGTGTAAGTTGCATATCGACTATTTAAGTGCAATCTGATCCAAAACTTCTTACGTTGATACGATTATATTCCTAAAATGTTTCATTTATAGTCTCATAGGTTCAGGTTCTAAGTTTCCTGCTCTTAGATTACATTAACCTTTCTCCGCCCTCCCGGGTCAAATTGACCCCGTCTGTTTTGACTGTTCCTTCTTTCCTCCCTTCCTTCCTTCCTCCATCCCCCTTTCTTCCTCCTTTCCTCCCTTCTTTCCGTTCTTCTTCCTTCGTCCCTCCCTCCTTTCCTTCCTTCCTTCTTTCCTCCCTTCCTTCCTTCCTTCTCTCTTTCTTTCCTCCCTACCTTCCTTCCTTCTCTCTTTCTTTCCTCCCTACCTTCCTTCCTTCTCTCTTTCTTTCCTCCCTTCCTTCCTTCCTCCATCCCCCTTTCTTCCTCCCTTCCTCCCTTCTTTCCGTTCTTCTTCCTTCGTCCCTCCCTTCTTTCCTTTCTTCTTCCTTCGTCCCTCCCTCCTTTCCTTCCTTCTTCCTTCGTCCCTCTCTCCTTTCCTTCCTTCCTTCCTCCCTCCTTTCCTTCCTTTCTTACGTTGATACGATTATATTCCCAAAATGTTTCATTTATAGTCTCATAGGTTCTAAGTTTCCTGCTCTTAGATTACATTACTTCCTGTCGTCCTCCTGGGTCAAATTGACCCCGTCTGTTTTGACTGTTCCTTCTTGCCTCCCTTCCTTCCTTCCTTCTCTCTTTCTTTCCTCCCTTCCTTCCTTCCTTCTCTCTTTCTTTCCTTCCTTCTTTCCTTCCTCCATCCCCCTTTCTTCCTTCCTTCCTCCCTTCTCTCCTTTCCTTCCTTCCTTCCTCCCTCCTTTCCTCCCTCCTTTCCTTCCTTCTTTGACTCGAGGATAACAGGAGGGTTAATATTAGGCCATAATCATATCTAGAGCTGCAATGATAAATCAATTGATTGGTTGATTGATTAGTTACAGTATAAGTTAATCGAAAACTATTTTAATAATTGATAATATCTCTCTATATATTTTCCTAGCATTTTCTTAGCTTTTTGTCCCTTTTGTGCTTCAGTTTGTGTCTTTTCTTATTTGTCCTTTTTCTGCTTTAAATCCAGTATGTATATATATATTCATCTATTTTCTTCCTGTCGTCCTCCCGGGTCAAATTGACCCCGTCTGTTTTGACTGTTCCTTCTTGCCTCCCTTCCTTCCTTCCTTCCTTCCTTCCTTCTCTCTTTCTTTCCTTCCTTCATCCCCCTTTCTTCCTTCCTTCCTCCCTTCTTTCCTTTCTTCTTCCTTCATCCCTCCCTCCTTTCCTTCCTTCCTTCCTCCCTCCTTTCCTTCCTTCTTCCTCCCTTCCTTCTTTGACTCGAGGACAACAGGAGGGTTAATATTAGGCCATAATCATATCTAGAGCTGCAATGATCTCTATATTTTTTCCCCTTTTCTTAGCTTTTTGTCCCTTTTGTGCTTCAGTTTGTGTCTTTTCTTATTTGCCCTTTTTCTGCTTTAAATCCAGTATGTATATATATATCATATATATATATATATATATATATATTTATTTATTTTATAAATGAAATGTGAAAACCCCATAAAAATGTTTAATAGGGTCAAAGAAAGACTAAATTGATACCGACAGCTTTGGAGCTCCAAATACCTAAAAAACCCATCTCTGAGCAGTTTGATGCATTTCTCGGCTCGGCTGGAGGAAACATGCAGGATTTATTTTAACTTACAACTTCCTCCTTTATTCATTATACAGTAAGTACAGCTGCAGCAGCAGCAGCAGCCAGGATGGACCTGCAGGGCGTGGTTGGGTTTACTGCTGCTCTCCAGAGTAATGAAGGGAGTGAAAGAACAAAAAGAACATCGATCCATATCCTGCATGTGTGATTAATAAATTATTCACCGCGCCTTGAGGTGTGGCTCCAAAATTAAATTAAGTTTTAAAATGATATACGATCACTAAACTTGCTTCTTGGACATTTAATATCTTCTTTTTTTGTGTCTCATGTAAACTAAATGAGGATTAAAGTCTGTTTTGACTGTTCCTTCTTTCCTTCCCTCCTTCCTTCCTTCCTTATGTCCTTCTTTCCTTTCCTCCTTCCTTCCTTCCTTCCTTCCCTCCTTCCTTCCTTCCTTCCTTATGTCCTTCTTTCCTTTCCTCCTTCCTTCCTTCCTTCCTTCCCTCCTTCCTTCTTTCCTCCCTCCCTCCTACTTTCTTTCCCTCCCTCCTTCCTCCCTCCCTCCCTCCTTTCCTTCCTTCTTCCTTCTTTCCCTCCTTCCTTCCTTCCTTCCTTCCTTCCTTCCTTCCTTCCTTCTTCCTCCCTCCTTTCCTTCCTTCCTTCCTTCCTCCTTACTCCTTTCCTTCCTTCCTTCCTCCCCCCTACCTTCTTTCCCTCCCTCCCTCCTTTCCTTCCTTCTTCCTCCCTTCCTCCCTCTGTTCCTTCCTTCTTCCTCCCTCCTTTCCTTCATTCTTCCTCTCTTCCTGACTTCCTTCCTTGACTCGAAGACAACAGGAGGGTTAAAGAGGGAACAACAAACCAACATCGACTCACATCCACCTACATTTAAAGACGAACATTTATCTGAAAACATGTAAAAGTTAAAGTGTTGATTTGTCATAAGCAGCCAGTTCCAGCTGATGACCACAAGCTATCAAGTATGCTAATGGTTCACTGTAATCTTATCCAAAGATAGTAAACCCATTACAGTGTGAGGAGATGAGTGATACATAACTCTGGCAGTCTGGGAATCACCAGCTGAGACAGTTTTTTGGGGACTTTTTTGGAAAGAAAACTGTCACATTCATTTCACATCCAAGCTGGTAATCTTGTTGGAAAGGATAAACACAGACGGCGCAGACCAGACTCAGGATAATTACAGTTAGGAGAGTTATTAGATTAGCTGTTTTTGTCCCCGGTGGAACAACACTGTAATATTCAGTGTGTTTGTGGTATTCAGGAGTGAGTTTAGACTTCATGGTTTGTAGTATTACTGTAATATTCCTGCTGAGACTTGATGTTTTTGTATTGTAAGCTGCAGGTGTGTCGTCTTTGTGGTTGATGTAAGAGCCAAAATTGACCATAAGTATCAATTATTACATATAGATGATAATTTAAATGTTGGCAATGGAATAATGTATTTAATGCCTGATTATTGCTTAAAGATAAGTGTATATTCAGACTTAGTTACTGTGCATGTGCAGGTAAAAGAGAGGTCACATTGTCTAAATAATAAAAACTTGACCATGAGAGGAATAAAAAAGGTTTTTAAATGTAAAATCAAGCAGCAACTAACATGACTTGAGGCTAAAGTCAATGCAAAAGGACCTTAAACTGACTGGCTTCAATTGACTCCCATTCAAAAAGCATCAACTTCTCTTTAGAAATACTTAGTTAATCATTATTTTCAATGAGTCAGTCTCTAAATTCAGACCCTCTAATAAGTGAGCCGGTGGTCATTTTGGAAATAATTGCTCCATTAATAAGATTTAAAGACTTATAGTAGCTTTGATGTCTGCTGTGTGGGAGTTGATTGACAGCTGTGATTGGCAGCTGGCAACTTGATTATAATACCTGCCCAGATAGCGAAGGTAGCTAATATTAACCCCCGTCCTTTCGATGTAGCGGGGCGTGTAAAGCAACACGACGCACTCTTAATTTAGAAAGTCCTGGCTCCAAAACAGACAAGAAGGAGGCGACCATCAACTGCAACTCTGGGCTTCAAATCAGCTTCATCCCTCCTTTCCTTCCCTGCTTCCTTCCTTCCTTCTTTCCTGTCTTTCTTCCTCCCTTCCTTCTTTCCTTCCTCCCTCCTTTCCTTCATTGCTTCTTTCCTTCCTCCCTCCTTTCTTTCCTTCATTCTTCCTCCCTCCCTCTTTTCCTTCCTTCCTCCCTCCCTCCCTCCCCCTTCCCTTCTTTCCTCCCTCCCTCCCTCCCTCCCTCCCTCCTTTCCTTCCTTCTTCCTTCCTCCCTTCCTTCCTTCCTTGACTAGAGGATATCAGACAGGTTTGATGTTTCTAAATGTTCCTCAGTGGGATTTACTGAGGATGGGAAGTGAAAACTTGAAAGGAATTTTATAAACTGTCAAAACCAGATCTGATCTCCGCCCTTCTTTCGAGTCCCAAGTTATTAACTACAGAACAAAAGCATTCGAGACCATTGGGAAACAAGTAAAACATCTGATGTGACTGGTTATCTAAAGATATATTTTATTTAAGTATGATTTAGCCCCAGTGATTGGTGTTTCATATTTCATATCACTGGCCAAAATTAGACTCTTACAGGTAAGACTGAGAAAAGCATCTCTCATAATAATTTCATATCGACCCTTTAAGTGCAATCTGATCCAAGACCTAATATATTGTTACTATATTAATCCTAAAATGTGCACAAATATTTCATTCATAGTCTCATATTATATTATATATTAGGCCATAATCACATCTAGCCAACTATTCCAATAATCCTGAATGTCTTGATAAGCATTTTGAGCCTTTTTTTTATAAAGATAATGTCAATATTTTCAGTTTTCTTCCCTCTATGACAGTAAACTGAATAACTCTGGGCTGTGGCATGTTGTTCATCGGGACAAAAAAGAAGACATCTCAAGACGTCATCTCAGGCTGTGATCGACATTTCTCACAATTTTCTTACATTTTCTGAGCCAAACAACTAATTCATAAAAAGAGAAAATCATCAACAGATTAATTAGTTGCAGTCCTAATTACCCCCAAAAAAGAGGTGTTTCTATGAAGTCTGTGAGACTTATAAATAACTACATTTATAAAACTATAAAACCTTTTATTTGTATTAATAGTCATCTCTGATCCTCCATACACTCTGTAATTCAGCTGCATGGTCATTAAACAAAGACTGAATAACGTCTTGGGAATTAAACTGTAATGAGGGATTAAAGAAAAAACAAGCAGGCTATTATTTCATGAGTAACCTTCATTGTAATCTTAATATTTCTTATTTCTCCTTATAATAAAGCTGCTCGGCCTCTGCTGCTGTTACACACACACACACACACACACACACAGAGAGAGAGAGAGAGAGAGAGAGAAAGAGAGAGAGAAAACATGCGCTTACCGAAATACACCGTCTTGTCACATTTTGGACATTTTGACGCCATGATCTGTTTATCCTGCACTGAGACAGAGAGAGAGAGGAGAGAGAGGAGAGAGATCGGGTCCAGTCGTTCCCACCGGCGGCTGTCTGAGTGTGTGACTGTCTGTCTGCGGACACACCTCAGAGGATGATGATGATTATGGTGGTGGTGGTGGTGAAGGTGGGGAGGATGATGGGAGGCTCACATCCGCCCTTTGCTTCGTCTACTGCAATTTGCATAACCCCGCCCCCATGGTGACGTAATGCATCAGTAGATCTGAAATGGTAAAATGTGGATATTGATTATGAGGCTGCTGTTCACTTATTTTGGTGATTTCTTTTTGGAAGAACAGCAACACTGATGCAAGTGTTGCTCTATTTTGGAAATATGTGCACTTCAGAATAAAAGGCAGTAACTCTAAATTGAATTATCAGCTTTTAAACTACAAATCATCTAATTTTATTGGCTGAATTTCATCTTCATTAAAACAAATTTTAAGGTTAAAAGTCTTGGTTTTTAACAAAGGAGGTCGAACAGTACACTAATTAAACTCCATTTTCCTCATATGTCCTTATATGAAGAATAACTATATAACTACACAATACATTTTTTCTACTTTTCTTCTGCAACCTGTACAACTAATATTTGGATGTTTTATATATGATGATTTTGTCAATGAACAGTTTTATATGTCAGTAAAGAAAAAATCGTTTGTTCATTTCTGACTTTAAAAACCTGCAAAAGCTTTCGAAAAAGAAACACCTTACCTGTTTTCATTAAGGCCCATTAATGCTCAATGTTAAATATGGATCTGGAGACAGACGGAGCCTTCTGTCCGTGCTCTGCGTTCATTTCCTCCGTATTTCTGCACGTTTCCATAAAGCTGACGGATACGGACCAAACGGGGCAGTACCACCGGAAACCACGGGGAGGCAGTGTTGCTGTCACTACTCGATACGTAGCTCTAGTGAGACACGAAGAAGAAATAACAATGGAGGAACTTTTTGAGGAAAGGTTTTGCGAGTTGGTTAGAAACTTTAAACATATCGTTTTTGTCTTTTATGCAAGAGGAACATTATCAATATCTCCTCCACAGTCGCCATGTTTGTTTTTGAGTTTGTGGTCGTCATAAACGTTTGACTCGGTGCTGCCCCCTGGTGGATGTATTGACTCTGTGCTGCCCCCTGGTGGATGTATTGACTCTGTGCTGCCCCCTGGTGGATGTATTGACTCTGCGCTGCCCCCTGGTGGATGTATTGGTTAACATCCATGCCAACGTAAAGGACACATGGAAGTATCAGAGCAGTGACGGTAACATCATTTGAAAAGGACGGATACATTTTCGTACATACATTGAGCATAAATGGGCCCTTAGTCTATTATTCACTGTCACTAACAGTCCTCCTTGTCCATCTGAGGTATAGCCTACCATCACATTTTCAATATCAATTAATCTGTCATTTGTTTGTTTTATTAATCAATTGCTTGTTTGGTTCATGAAATGACAGAAATGAGAATGAACCACAGCAGTTAATATATTGGTCATAAAATAAAACCACTGAGCCAAGAAAAGGTTAAAACACTTTGTAGAGCCGAGAGATGCTTCACTGACTCCCACACACATAATCAGTTGATCCGTTGCTAAGATCAAATTATTGCTCACAGCAGTTTTAAAGGTGCAGTGTGTACAGAACAAACGCTGCAGATATATAATATAATATTCATAGTAATGATTTAATTAGTACAGGGATGTCAAACATGCGGCCCGTGGGCCAGAACCGGCCCGCCAAGGCGTCCAATCCGGCCCACTTTCCTTCCTACCCTCCTATCATCTGTCCTTCTTTCCTTCCTCCCTTTCTTACTTCTTTCCTTCTTTGTTTCCTTCCTTCCATCTTTCCTTTCGTCCTTTCCTTCCTTCCTTCCTTCCTTCCTTGTCTTCTTTCCTGCTTTGTTTCCTTCCCTCCGTCCTTCCTTCCTTCCATCTTTCCTTCATCTTCTTTTCCTTTCTTCCTTCCTTCTTTGCTTCCTAATCCCTTTTCCTTCCTTCCTTCCTTCCTCCGTCCTTCCTTCCTTCCATCTTTCCTTCATTTTCTTTTCCTTTCTTCCTTTCCTTCCTTCCTTCCTTTCTTGTCTTCTTTTCCTTTCTTCCCTTCCTTCCTAATCCCTTTTCCTTCCTTCTTTCCTTTTGTCTTTCTTTCCCTCCTTTCTTTCCGTCCTATCACTTTTCCCTTCTTTCCATCCTTGTTTCCTTCCTCCCTTCCATCTTTTTATTGGTCCAGCCCACATGAGATACAATTTGGCTGTATGTGGCCCTTGAACGAAAATGAGTTTGACTCCTCTGAATTAGTGTATAGTCCCATGAAAATAAGAATCTGTGTGTTTTTGTTACCTTAGAATGAGTCTTTAAATCTACAGAGGGAGCGGGTCCTCTTCCACAGTTCCTACGGTAGCCCAGAGCGGACAAACCAGACCCTGGATCTAGAGAGGGACTCACATTTTGCAGCCACCGTACCGTATGTCCTCCTACATGCTTATAAGGGAGGTTAAGGGATATTTAGTTGGTTGCAATCTGCAACTTGGACACTAGATGCCACTAAATCCTACACACTGGTCTGCTTTATACATTTAATTAACTTTAAGGATTTATAATAATATACAGCAGGGATGTCAAACATGCGGCCCATGGGCCAGAACCGGCCTGCCAAGGGGTCCAATCCGGCCCACCTTCCCTCCTTCCTTCCTTCCTTCCTTCCTTCCTTTCATCCCTCCTTTCTTCCTTCTGTCCTTTCTTCCTTCTGTCCTTCCTTCCATATTTCCTTCCTCCCTTTCTTTCCTTCCTGTCTTCTTTTCGTTCCTTCGTTCCTTTTATCCTTCCTTCCATCTTTCCTTCCTTTCTTCTGTCCTTCACTCTGTCCATCCATCATATCTTTCTTCCCTCCCTCCTTCCTTCCATCTTTCTTTCCTTTCTCCTTTTCGTTCGTTCATTCGTTCCTTTTTTTCTTCCCTCCTTCCTTCCATCTTTTTATTGGTCCGGCCCACATGGGATCAAATTGGGCTGTATGTGGCCCTTGAATGAAAATGAGTTTGACACCTCTGATATACAGCATATAAGTGACCCAGCCCACCATGATGTTTCATTTCTTTCAATTTTCTTTCTTTTTTATACAGGATAGGTTCATTATTTAAAAGTGTGTCCTTGTTTTGTCCTGGAAATGACATGATATGATAATCTGCCCATCTGTCTTTGGTCATGAGGCCAATATTAAAGCCAAAACATCATAAAAATCTGTTATAAATACTTTTTGTCCTCACAGAATAATTGCTAAATGCTTTGCAACTCCAACTTTTGATTTAACTCCACCATCAAATCAAACTTCCCTCCTCCAAAAAGTTTAAATCTTGGGAGAATATTTACATGAAATCCACAAAAGCACATATTTTTTAACAATTCAAACAAAACTCCCATTATTTTAGGTCTGAAATGGACTTCCTGTCGCCTTTCCACTCCCCAAAGGAATGCCATTCATCATCTTACAGACTTCCTGGAGTAGAGACGGCCCACATCGGCGATGACGTTTCTGCACATTTGCATTTGCCGGTTTAAATTTAAATGTGACAAGTGCAATCCCGTCTCCAGATACAGTGTGTATGTGTCGTTGCAGGTGTTTCTATTTTGGAAATGTGATTAATCCTAAATCATAGCGATGTCAGCTCTCCTGTGTTTATCAGTGTCACCCCTTCAGCTCTGTTTGTTTCCTCTGTGGTTGTTAGGTTACGCTGCTTGACTGCACAGCTCTTCACAGGGAATGTTAAGTGATGCTCTGCAGCTCCTTACAGCATTGCTCTGTACATACTTGGCACTGAGATACAGGAGGAGCTGACATTATATGGCCTTTTGAGTGGAATTAACAATGAAAAGTACGTCAAAATGCGAATATAATGTGTTTTTTTCTTTTTTTGAAGCGAAAAATTGAACAGAATCTGACAGCAAATGTGACACTGGGTTAAAATTCCCCTTCTCTTATCCTTAACTTAAGCTTCAAAAGAGCCACAAATGCTGCAAAAAGTTTTATAAGACAAAAGAGATTAATATTTTTAAAAAATGGAATTTCCCAAACCCAAGATAATATGCCAAATAAATACCTGGAAAAAATGTTTCTTTGTACAGTTTCAGCAAAAACAAAACCCACTGGAAAAAAAGAGTCTATGCAAATGTCGAGGTGTTGTTAACCCTCCTGTTGTCCTTGAGTCAAGGAAGGGAGGGAGGAAAAAGGAAGGAAGGGAGGGAGGAAGGAAGGGAGGAAGAAGGACGGAAGGGAGAAGGAAGGAAAGGAGGGAGGAAGGAAGGAATGGGGAAGGAAGTGAAGAGAGGAAGGAAGGGAGGGAGAGTAAGGGAGGAAGAAGGAAGGAAGGCAGGGAGAAGGAAGGAAAGGAGGGAGGAAGGGAGGGAGGGAGGAAGGAAGGAAGGAAGGAAGGAAGGAAGGAAAGAAGGGAGGAAGGAAGAAGGAAGGAAGGCAGGGAGAAGGAAGGAAGAGAGGAAGGAAGGAAGGAAGGAAAGAAGCAAGGAAGAGGGAAGGCAAAAATAAAGAAAAAGGAAGGAAGGGAGGAAGGAAGGAAAGGAGGGAGGAAGGAAGGAATGGGGGAAGGAAGTGAAGAGAGGAAGGAAGGGAGGGAGAGAGTAAGGGAGGCAGGGAGAAGGAAAGAAAGGAGGGAGGAAGGAAGGAAGGAAGGAAAGAAGGGAGGGAGGAAGAAGGAAGGAAGGCAGGGAGAAGGAAGGAAGAGAGGAAGGAAGGAAGGAAAGAAGCAAGGAAGAGGGAAGGCAAAAATAAAAAAAAAGGAAGGAAGGGAGGAAGGAAGGAACAGTCAAAACAGACGGGAGGACGACAGGAAGGTTAACAGATATCACGCTCTTCTTATTCTCAGTTGTGAACCAGACGTGAGCAGCTCGTAGTAGGATGGAGACGTTGAGTAGTGGATGTTGTGCCAGGGGAACTTTCTTCATATCTATAAAGTCTCTCAGTCCAACATCCACACGCTGTATTCTTTCTATGAGATAAACACGTGTAAACATATTCAGCAAAGATGGAAACAGTGGCAATTTTTTCCACAGTTAGTGCACTTGGTCAAGAGCCATGTGGGCCCTGGGAATGCACTAAACTTAAAATAAACACCTCCAGATTGTGTCTGTCTGTCATTCTGGCTCACACACACCAACAGTGACTGGTTGTTAGGGGCGTAGGGAGGGTCCGCTCCCAAAACAGCTTCTGTCTCATATCTGCCTAAAAGCATTTTTGTCTTTTACATTTGTCTGTCTTGACCAGCTGATTACAGGAAGTGCTCAAGAACTCAAAATGAATAAATCAGAGGAATGTTTGAAAGTTATAATGGAGTCACTAACATATGGTCTGTGTGTCTAAAAACCTGATGTACTTTATTCCTTTCTACCAATTGGCCCCATTGTTGTCCAAAAGCTATTAAAACACATCAGTGAGCCCTGAGACATGTTCCTCCATTACTCTGAACACACACACACACACACACACACACACACACACACACACACACACACGTCTTGAAATCCACCGGGAATTTTTTCACTGGCCCTGGCCCCGATGTTATGTCCCAACTAGTTTCCAATTTAACTGGTTTCCTTACCAAACGGCTGATTCGTCACAAATTCACAAATATTACTGCATATTACTATGAATTGGACTTGACCCTATTTTGCAAACTGTTAATTCATTGGATGAGCCCTTTTCTCCCTTTCCCAGCAGGCCGTGCTCCAGTCCACATTTTAAGAACAAACAAAGAAAATAATATATTGCAGTTATAATTGTTTAAATATACAACCATGGAAGTTGTAGAATACTGAAATAGGAGTTGATTTAATTAGCAAAATTGGAAGTGATAAAAAAAAGAACTGGACCACAGGAGTGACCATGACTGAGAAATACACAGCAAGAAAGCGTTATAAATACATCAGGGATAATATATTAACTGTAAGAGGTCTTCTTTTTGACCTCGGTATTTGAAAAATCCTGGCTATGGCCTTGGAAGGGAGGAAGGAAGGAAGGAAAGGGAGGAAGGAAGGAAGGAAAGGGAGGAAAGAAGGAAGGGAGGAAAGAAAGAGAGAAGGAGGGAGGGAGCGAGGAAAGGAAACAAGGAAGGAAGGTAATGGGGAGGAAAGAAAGAGAGAAGGAGGGAGGAAGGAAAGAAGGAAAAGTCGAACCAGGCGGGGTCAATTTGACCCGGGAGGACGACATGAAGGTTTTAAGAGTCTTTTACTTGTTTTTGAAGCTTTTACATGAACTGGCACCAGATTACATCTCTGAACTGCTCACCAATCAGATCTGTTGACCAATCACTGCTCTTCATTCCCAGTAAAAAACAAAGGTGATGCATTTAAAACCCGTCTAAAGATCCATCTCTTCTCTTTAACCTCGTATTATCTTTGTATTGCTGCTTGAGTTTCTATTCTATGCTTTAATTTATTTACTCATGTCCTCTTATCTATAAGTGTTTTTATTTAGTGCTTCCTGTTTATATTGGATCATTCATGTGTTTGTGTTTAGTTGTAACCAACAAATCAAATAATCCCATAAATCTTTCTGCAAAGCACTTTATTTAACATATGTTGTTTTAAAATGTGCTCTATAAATAAACTGCATTGACTTAGTTTTACTCTATCGTTCCTCCAGAGACATATAAATCTGCTGCGGCATCAGAAAGAGACAATCCTCCTAAAACACTCTGTCCTTCAGACTGTGGGGAAGGGAAGCTTTGTGAATTGAAGCAAAATGTTAAAATAAATGAGACTCCAGAGAGACTGTGCCTGTCAAAATGTCAAAATGTCAGAAAAGACCAGCAGAGCAAAGACTTACTTCACTGGTTTTGCTGCAGGGTTGCAAAAAATATGTAAAATAGGATCTTTCGGTGCAGCATGTTGCTCTTATTGGAAGAGTTGGAGGAGATATGAGTTATAGTAGCAAGAAATAATGTATTAGATTGTATTAGTTTGTGCAGAAGTGATAATTTTCATGGACTTATAGTTAATCAATATGATGGGTTTTATTATTAAAATATCAAAATGTATCTGCAATATGCTTCTGCTGTTGCATTCTGCTTTGAACCTCGTTTTTTTTTTTTTTTTAAGTACATTTTTTGGGGCTTTTTTTGCCTCAACCCTCCTGTCATCCTCCCGGGTCAAATTGACCCCATCTCTCTTTTGACTGTTCCTTCTTTCCTTCCTTCCCCTCCACCCTTCTTACTTTGCTCCCTCCTCCTTCCTTCCTTCCTTCCTTCCTCCCTCCTTTCCTCCCTTCCTTCCTTCTCTCCTAAATTCCTTCCTCTTTTCATCCTTCCTCCTTTCCTTCCTTCCTCCTTTCCTTCCTTCTCTCCTAAATTCCTTCCTCTTTTCATCCTTCCTCCCTCCTTTCTCCTGTCCTTCCTTCTGTCCCTCCTTGACCTGAGGACAACAGGAGGGTTCATGCACAGGTTAGTAGAGAGACAGGAAATGGGAGGCAGAGGGGGGGGGGCAATGACACGCAGGATAGGACCACTCAGTGAGGGATTCAAACCGGGGTCACCTGCAGCGAGGACTGTAGCCTCAACACATGGGGGGTGGGTGCTCTACCCACTGAGCTAAACACCGCCTGAACCTTGGTTTTTATTGAAGTGGCTTCAAACAAACATATTGACTACTAGTAAAAAATGTAAAATGTGTCATGTTTCGTCAGTTATCAATGCTGCAAAACCTCATGAAGCAAAAACCTGAATAAGCACAAGATGGTCCAGGTTTTAAACAGACAGAAGAACTGCGTTGATGTTTGAGATACTGGAAATCAGCCGTTATGATTACTGTGCGGAGAGAAGCTCGGCTCCTATAGAGTTACAGGGTGTTTTTGAGGTTAGATAGTAAATAAAGATAACTACATGCTGGGAACTATCATCAGTAAAGTTTCACCTCTGATATTTACATAACTTCCCCTCAATCAGTGCCTCTAATTGGCTTCCTGTCGTGTGAGAGACGCTGACTTTATGAATCCTGTTTGAAGAGATTCACTGCCATCTGCTGGTCAGATTTGAGTACTACACAATAAACACAAACACAAACAGGAACTGGATCAGCTGATGTATTTACACAATAAGAGCCTCCCAGAAGGTTGTTTCCTGACAGATTTAACAGCTACACATTTATGACCCTGGAGACTAACAAATGTTTCTATAATGAATATTTTTTGATCCACTGCTACTTTTGATTTGTTATATGATCACCAGCATGGACTGTAAATAACAGGCTATTAACTATACTGATAACTTTTCAAAGGAAACACATTTTAAAATAGTATGTTTCTAGAGAGCTACGTGTGTTTTTATAACGGTATTAGTGAAATCTCGATAATATCATCAGATGTTTTCCTCAATCAGTCCGATCAGCGATGTGAAATGTTGTGTATCTAAACTGTTGTCTTTTTTGTCTTTTTTGTCTTTTTTGTGTTTCATGTTTTCTTTTTCTTTTTCTGGACACTTTAAATTGACCACAAATTTGACAGAAATTTGCAAAAATGTCTAAATAAATGAAAATGGAAAAATGAATCATCATCAAAATAAATCAATTATTAAAATAAAACATTAAAAATGTGACTTTTAAATAAGTAATGGCAGAGAGAGGGAAATGTATAAAACATTTGCATTTTAAATGATTCTGTGTTAATTTTCTGTCAAATAAAATACAAGTTAATTGAAAAAAAGGATAAAAGAAGATTCCTACAGCACTGCTCATCCCTCAGAGTCATGAAGGATTACAGCATCGGGGCCTTGAGGCCTTTTAATCTTTTATTACTGACTATCTGCCAAACAAATCCAATCAATTCTTCCCTTCATATTAGAGCACAGCTGCACGGCAGAGTGAGGCAGTAAAAAACAGTCACATTAAAATCAATTTGACGGCAGAACAGAGGTTATTTATCTCTGATGGTCTAGACCAGGGGTGTCAAACTCATTTTTGTTCAAGGGCCACATACAGACAAAATTGATCTCATGTGGGCCGGACCAATAAAAAGATGGAAAGAAGGGAAAAGTGATAGGAAGGAAAGACAAAAGGAAGGAAGGAAAGACAAAAGGAAGGAAGGAAAGGAAGAAAGGAAAAGAAGATGAAGGAAGGAAAGGAAGATGAAGAAAAGATGGAATGAAGGAAGGATGGAGGGAAGGAAACAAAGAAGGAAAGAAGACAAGGAAGGAAGGAAGCAAGGAAGGAAAGAAGAAAGGAAAAGAAAATTAAGGAAAGATGGAAGGAAGGAAGGATGGAGGGAAGGAAACAAAGACGGAAAGAAGTAAGAAAGGGAGGAAGGAAAGAAGGACAGATGACAGGAGGGTAGGAAGGAAAAGAAGACAGGAAGGAAAGTGGGCCGGATTGGACGCCTTGGCAGGCCGGTTCTGGCCCACGGGCCGCATGTTTGACACCCCTGGTCTAGAAAGAGTCAGACCTCCTCTCTTCATCTCCAGTGTGAACTTTCCACCAGAGATGGAAACACTGCGTCATGATCCATCAACTCTCAGATTAAAACAAACCAACATATTAAAGAATGTGTCATATTTACAGACAGCAGAGCTTCACAGCTTCAGTAACAGCTTCATCTTTCTTTTACTTCAAACATGTTGCAGATAACTTGGGTCAGTGGTGGCCTAAAGGTTAGAGAAGTCAGGGCAGGACAAGTGATGAAGGAGCACTTGCATCTCCTTCATTATCACCACTAAGATGCCACTGAGCAAGGCACTTAACCCCACCTGCTCTAGTGGAGTTACTGAAAACACAATTCAAACCCTTCTGTATAAAAAAAAGCATTTAAATGACATATTGCTCCTATATTTCATTCTCACTACTATTATTTCCCTATTTGTGAGTTAAAACTGGATTTTTCTGAACACTTTTCTGATCAACGTTGGCGTTCGTTGATTCTTTTGTTTCAGTTTGTGGGTCACTGACAAGAATCTTGAGAGTTTTGGATGTTTGGCAGCAGCATCTTTTTAATGTGTCTAGTTTCCGCCTCACTTGTTAAAGACATTTGCTTTTCTTCTCCTCCTTCTCCTCAGTCCACGGTGACCTTGGATGGAGACAAGTTACTCAGATCAGACTGGTTGAACTGGGCAGCTTCCAGGTGTAAATGTGATCAGGGCTTTAATGAAAAAAAGATAATTGCTCTCACTGATATTCCTCTAAATCTATCTAAAACATCTATATCTGGTTGTGAGTTGTAAACCTACATCTGACCACAGTGTGGCGCCAGAGATCCTTCACAATAAATGTAACTCAGCTCTGAACATGTTACAGTAGTACTATATGCTGCTGTATATCTGCTCCAGTGTTTACAGCACATGGAGCTCATGTCCTGTCCGTTAAAAACTACCTTTTCTATTGCATTTATTTAACATTCTGCAGGATAAACTTCATAAGAAACCCCGTCAGTGCTGGATAGAGTCGAGTTTTTCTGCTCTTCAGTGAAAACACCTTAAATTTAAAGTACAGATGAAATAAAGAAAGACAAGAAAGCGGCTTGGTTTGTCACTGTTACTAAGGGAGATGAAGAAAACAAGGACACATGATTATTTACTTTATTTATACATGTTCATTTGAGTTTAATGACCAAAATAAACTAAACTAAAATGTATGTGTATTTAGTAAAAAGGAAGTTTGTGTTATTATCCGATGTTTAATATAAAGTATAGGTCAGATAAATGTATTGACTACAACATTTGTACCTGAATAAAGTAGTTAAATACATGATCATCTGTCACTTTCTCCCTCTGCCAGTGCTTCCCCTTATTAAAAACATGCATTTACATTTAATTAATATTTAGATTTAAAGCATTTGGGAAGTAACAACAGGTGTTTATGTGTATTTTTAAGCATTGTGTAGTTTACAGTATGTCTGTTAGAAATGATGCTGCACTTATAGCTTTTGATTTCCCACATTTTAAGTGAATTTTACTCGCTGTTAGTACAATAATAATTGTACTATAATGTCCATGCAACATGTTACGGCCAACGCACACAGGGTCAAAGTGATGAAGGCCATGAGGGTTAAAGATTAAAAAAGAGAAAGGAACACACATGAGACTTTTCTCACTTGTCTAATAGAAGTCAAACACAAACTTCCCTCTGCAACATTAACAAACATACATTTACTTTGTGTCATAAAAGCAGAAACCTAAACATACACACACACACACACACACACATATATAATCTTTCTCACACACAAACGTTTAAGACAGTAATTAGTGTGTGTGTTGAGCATGAAGAAATCGCAGCAGTTGGAGGGGGGTTGTTAATGCAGTTAAGGACAAAGGGCTGTCAAACAAACTGATTCTGCTTCGCTAGGCCGCTCCCCCTACATGACACATTCCTCACACAACGAGGCCTTTCTCTTAACACAAAGCTAACAGCAGATTATGATGAGGACATTAATTGAAACATAAACGTTGGATGAGCTCCTTGACTGAGAATGAAGAGAGCAACTGCATCTGTGTCCAACGTCATCCATCATCAACTCAAGCACATAAACCTTAAAAACTTTGGTGTTTCAGATTAAATTTAAAGTTTTTTTTTGGCTTTACTTCTCCTTACATTGGCTGAGATATGGCAAGCACCAGACTTTACCTCACCAAACCCAACTGACACCAATGAATGAGAGTAATTACATCATTAGGCATACAAATGGGCTAATTTACTTCTTTTTTTCTCTCTCTCTCTCGCTCTCTCTTTTCTAAAGGGGTCCATAAGACCGTGACCCAATTTAAACACCCAATCACAGCTTGGAGAAAATCTCCTGAGCCAATGGGGCAGCTCGGCGACACCCACCTGCATGCATAATAATAAGAGGCCGAATAATAACACAAGGTGGGACACTTGCAAAAGCTGCAGCTTGCTCAGAGTGCTTTTGGAGATTACTTTGCCTCTCTATAAACCTTCATCATGGTCGACGCCTTCTGTGCCACTTGGAAACTGGTTGACAGTGAGAATTTCGATGAGTACATGAAAGCTCTTGGTGAGTTAATTTTACATTTTTCTGTATGTTTCTGTAAAAGATTTGATGATATATGCAATAAATCCTGACTGGAAAGTTGTTGTGCATCATGTCAGACTACTAGAACTGATGAAATCCTGCTTAGTTGTGGTAAAAACAGGTAAAAATGGGTAAAAACTGGTAAAAAACTGGGGATAAATGGTAAGAACTGGTAAAAACTGGTAAGAAAAAACTGGGAATAAATGGTAAGAACTGGTAAAAACTGGTAAAAACTGGGGAAAAATGGTAAAAATGGTAAAAACTGGTCATTAACAGCCATATTTCCCCCTCTGTCCTTGGTTTGTAGGTGTGGGCTTTGCCACCAGACAAGTTGGCAATGTGACCAAGCCGACGGTGATCGTCAGCCAGGAGGGCGACAAGGTGGTGATCCGCACCCAGAGCACCTTCAAAAACACAGAGATCTCCTTCAAACTGGGAGAGGAGTTCGAGGAAAACACCGCCGATGACAGAAGCTGCAAGGTAAGCCGACAGGAAACACGACCAAAAGATCCAATACAAAGAAAAAGAGGAAACCAGATCACTTTTTAGATGTTTCTGAGTAGTTAGATGCAAATTAAAGCTTGATTTGATGCTGAAAACATAATTAAAACCCTTATAAAAAGCATTTAAATGACATATTTACTCCTATATTTCATTCTAACTACTATTATTTCCCTATTTGTGAGTTAAAACAGGATTTTTCTGAACACTTCTCCGATCACCGTTGGCGTTCGTTGATTCTTTTGTTTCAATTTGTGGTTCACTGACAAGAATCTTGAGAGTTTCGGATGTTTGGCAGCCGCATCTTTTAAATGCGTTTAGTTTCCGCCTCACTTGTTAAAGACATTTGCTTTTCTTCTTCTTCTCCTTCTCTTTCTTCAGTCCACGGTGACCTTGGACGGAGACAAGATGGTCCATGTCCAGAAGTGGGACGGCAAAGAGACCAAGTTCGTCAGAGAAATCAAGGACGGCAAGCTGGTCATGGTAAGATTGAGACTAATAGATCCACATTAACACAAACACACACTTCTTTCTTGTGTTTCTGTTTGATTTAATGTAGATTTAACAAGAGATTAAACATGATTATAAAAGGATATTCGGTTTGTCACAATGAAGATACGGAGACTAAATCTTCATCTGGGAGGTTTTCTATCAGGAAAGTTCATTATTGGAGTTGAGCTACAGGAAATATATTGTTTTAAAACACATGATTATTAATGCTTCAGATGCTGGGAATGCAATTTTTTGAGAATTAAGAGACATTATTAATACCAATTTGCAGCAGATTTGCAGTTTCTTATTACTATAGAGGGATCAGTGAGTGTGTTCAAGTGTTTTTTTGAATCTTCTTTGTCATACCAGCTTTCCCACTCTGATATATCACGCTCTCTCCTCTGTGTGCTTTATAATAAATAAAAAAGATAGTTTCATGATGAAGCCAGAATTTTTTTTTTTATCATTTTAGTGATTTTCTTCAAGTTGTTTGTGAAGATTTGTCAGAACACTGTGTGCAAGTAACCTTTAAGATCAACTGTAGGAAACAAATAAGTGATAATAAAAGACAAAAGGCAATTTTTATGTCTTTTAAATTTGACTTTCTTCATATTTAAGTAGTTTTCTTTCAGTATATTAAAGTAAATAACCAACCAAGCCGATGCCAAACACTTCCTCAATCCTCACTATCCGTGTCTGTTGCTCTACTCAACCACTTGTTAACAAAAAAAGGAGATTTAGTAGGTGACATAGGAGATTTTAGACACATTCAGTTCGTTTCCATGACAACTGAACTGCCCCCCCCTCCTCCTCCCCCGTCTCTCTCTCTGCAGAACCTGACCTTTGAAGACATCCATGCGGTGCGTACCTACGAGAAGGCATGAGCGCTCTCCACCAACGACGCCGTCTCCAAAAACCCGGCTAAGAAGTGTTGATTTTATAATTATTATTGACTGTATGCTTCTCTTTGCACTTCATCGTCCTCCACGTGTACATGGCCCGCAGGCTGCATGTGTTTTGTAAGATTTTTTTTTTTATATGAATACATTTCTGTCATGATGGATGGATCGTCATTGCAAAACCTGTGTGTGAAAACATGAAATAAAAACACAGTGTAGAGAGTAAACCTTGGTCTCTTTTCTGATTTATACATGCTGCAAGAAATCTTAGAGAACAAATATTATTATCCCTATCTGTACCGAAACCCTGACCTCTGACCTTTCTGCAGAGGATAAGGGTTAAAACACACGCTGTGCATGCTTGAGAGGATTTCTGAGAATAAGGGGAATAAAAAAAAAAACAACACATTTAATCTTCCAAACCTGCTGACATAGCAAAACTTGAAGTGGAGAAATTACACCAATATGTCAAATTATCTCCTTCTGCTAGAGCTTAAAGTGGTTATAATTGATATTTTATTTATTATTAATTATTGTTTTTAGTGTCTAATGTACAGAGGTGTGGCTCATAGTGATGAACCTACAGAGAATTATCAGTAACTCTGCAGCTCCCCTCGCCTTTATGGAGCTTTATAATGAGTTTCAGCTCATTGTTTAGCTGTCTGGCTGAAACTTTAGAGCTCTCATAGCGTTGTTTCCAAAGAAAAAGCTGTAAAAAGCCGCTGTACACTACCTGCTCAGCACTAAACAGCAAACAGACACAGTTAGTTGGACCTCAGGAGTTGGTAGAGAGTAAAAACCAGAGCTAAAAGGAGAGTGAATATTGGACTTACTTGGGTTCAATGTGTCAGTGTTGTATTCACAGCTTGTTTCCGCTGCCCCCGAAGTGGCCAAAAAGTCTATTAATGCAGCTTTAAGACCTCAAACAACTCTTGCATTCTTCAGTCCTGGCCACCAAAGCACACTCACTAACCTGTGCTGGTATCCATGCTAATATTTTTGGATACTCAACACTACATTGTCCTTGTTACTCTGCTTAAGCCCCAGAAGTCTCTGTCAACTACTTTCTAAAGAAATAGTACCAAAAGAAACTGTTGATTATTCAAAGTAACAGGGGGCAATGATTTTGGAAATATGTGTCTCTTTGAGCTTTTCTAAATGTGACAGGCAGAATTGGATTCATATCTCAAAATCTAGGCTAAGAAAACCAGAACTACCTGCATGGCCGGATCCGCTCACCTCACCAACATCACTCAGAGATAAGTGGAGGATTTTAATCTGTTTTCTATCTGTGCTGTTTGAATGTAAAACAGGAGAGAAATACAAATAAAATAAAATATATTTCTGATGTAACAAACACTCATGATGTTGGAGTATTGATAAGTTTAAGATTATTGGGATCAGCTGTCTGATTTAGTTATTGAGATTATTACATCCATTTAGCATTTGCAGTGCTTGAGGAAATACCCAGATTATTTAGTAAAAGCAGCGACACTACCCTGTAAAAAACACTCAATTACAAGAAAAATTCCTACATTGAAGTGAAACTATGGAAATGTACTGAAAGCATCAAAAGTAAAAATACTAAATGGGTGAAAAGTCATCAATGTGAGTAACAGGAAATGGTAAAATATACTTCATTGTATATTTTAGGCTGAAGTCTTACATAGAGCTGCATATATACAAATACAAAGCATAATCTCCATATATACAGATACCAGTGGTGGTGCTCAGATCCTATTTTACTTCAGTCAAAGTAAAAATAACTCCATCATCACATGTTTTCTATTAAATCTTAATGTCGAATCAAAAGAACAAAGAGTCTTCTGAGTCGTTGTAGAAGTATAAGGTGGCATTACATGTAAATATGTAAGTCCAAGTACCTCAGTGTTGTACATTTTTTAGTAATGTGCTTTAAATGTACTTTGGATGTATTTTAAATGTACTTTAAATCAATTAAATGTGCCTTTATGGAACAAACTCTGCAGACTTCCTCACTAAAGTCCCTCCTCCCTTCCGCCGTAGCAAAACACTGAGAGTCACGTGACCAGTTGTCCATTGTACTTCCTGTTTATTTCGGGCTGAGAATGAGCTGCTGTGAACAGACATATAAATGTGTGTGTCGTGTGTGATATAGTGTATTATCTGTTTGAACACACACACACACACACACACACACACACTCTCACACACACACTCACCATGATCCAGCTGTTGCGGTTCATGCTGCTGCTGTGTGGCGCTGCTCCTCTGGCTGCTGCTCCCACCGGAAGCTCCTACCTGCCGGACACAGGTGAGTCAAACCCCCAGCATGCCCTGCAGGTAATATAATATAATATAGGTCTGTAACAGTAGTAGTGGAGCTGCTCAGGTCGGGCTTGTGTTCATAGAGTAACATGTATAGCTTAACACTTTCGGTTTATCAGCTGGTTTCACTGACTCAACTCCAATAATCGATATTTCCTAAAAGTGTATTGGTGATTGGTTCATGTCACACACGCCGAATTCACCCAAAGACATTCAGGATTAGTACAAAGTTGTCAGTCATGCTTTAAAGGTTAGTTTTTTAATTGTGGACTGTGTGCAACTTTAAAAATTGCACATTTTTAAACGGACTTCAGCCATAAACACCTTCTCTAAGAACCACACTCTCTTATAAAGGGGTCAATGATGGTGATTATTTATTTATTTATCTTCTTCATTATAAAATAAGCAAAACAAAGGCAACATTAAAAAAAAAGAAAACGTTTTTAATGTCTTTGTTCACTAGACCTTAAAAAAAATCATCACATAACAAACAGGAAATAACACCAAAGACAGGCGGAAGCATTTAAAAGGTGTAAAAAAGAAACTAAATGCAAACAGAAAAACACTATTATGAAAATAAAGTTACTATATAAATCATACATCATAGCCTTAATGCATCTGCTATGTGTCATTGATACCATTCAGTCACAAAAATCAACCAAAAACACAAAAAAAGTGCTATTCAATTGGATAAATGTAAGGTGAATTATGATTGACATGTATTTCAAAGAGGTCATGAGTGTAATTTCGGATGTAAAGATAAAATATACTCTTATTGACTGTTGTATTTTTGCTTTTGTGTGAAGTAAAATACTCATAATGTCTCTAAATGAGCAGATTTTCCACCTTTCCACAGATACATTTGGTGCCAGTCTGATTAAAAACACATATTAAACCTTTTTTTTTGCTTCTCAGTGATTTTAGTTTTCATTCGTCTTTGTAAACATTTCATCCCTTCTTCTCCTTCAGGCCGGTTCTGGCACATCACCGACCTCCACCTGGACCCCACCTACCACCTGGCCGAAGATCCCACCAAGGTGTGCTTCTCTTCCAAAGGTGAAGCCGCAAAGCACGCCGGCATTTATGGAGACTTCCTGTGTGACTCGCCGTACAGCCTCATCCAATCAGCCTTCACACGCATGGCCGAGCTCACACAGCCGCAGGACTTCATCATATGGACCGGGTCAGTACACTGAGGAGGGGGGAGGGGGGGCTACTGATGGGCGGCGGGGGGCTACTGATGGAGGGAGATATGATGCTTTCCTCCTCTGGTTTTAAAAATCTGGAGCCAAATTCTGACTAACGAGAAGGTTGTTGGTGGAAAATGATGCAGCTAAGCAGTGATGTAGTTTCACTTCCTGTTCTCTGATAGACTGTATGTGTGTGTGTGTGTGTGTGTGTGTGTGTGTGTGTGAGTGTGTATGTGTATGTGTGTGTGTGTGTGTGTGTGTGTGTGTGTGTGTGTGTGTCTCTCCTGTGCTTCCTTCTCAAAAAGCCACTCTGAGGTTTAAGACTCTTAAATGGAGAGTATTCCTGTTAACTGAGGTTATTCTGGATGTTCCTCACTTCTCCTTCTACCTCTTCTAGATATTTTAGGGTTGTTCATTTTTAGCTGTGTTAGTATCAGAGCTCTTCAGACAGTTTGTTAGTTGATTTGCTCATCTTGAAAAGTATTGGATGTAGTTTTGTAGAGTTATTGTTGGTCCAGAGATCAGAAGTCTTTAACAGCTTGGTTGTCCCTCGATGTTTCATAAAGCGCCACCAGCAGGTCAAAGTGTGAAATATCTCCACATCTACTAAATGAATTGGCATCAAAGTTGATAAACACATTCATGTTCTCCACACAATACATTATTATCACTTTGGTCACTTTGATTCATGTAGCGCCATCATCAGGTCAATTTGTCCAACTTTAGATTTTGACCAAACACTACAAACTAATGACAATCCATCAACCGCAGCTGTATAATGTCGGCATCAGAGCTGCAACAGTTAGTCGAATCATTAATTGATTGCCAATAATTTTCTGGTTTCTTTTGTCCTCTATGACAGTTATTGTTGGTCCAGAGATCAGAAGTCTTTAACACTTTGGTTGTCCATCAACGTTTCATAAAGCACCAGCAGCAGGTCAAATGTTCAATTTGTCCAACTTTTGGTTTTATGCCAAACTAATGATAATCCCATATAATGTCAGCGTCAGGGCTGCAACAGTTAGTCAAATCAATGATTGATTGCCAATAATTTACTTTAAATTGACTTTAACTATTTTGATAATCAAATAGTTTTGAGTCGTTTCAGCTTCTAATATGTGAATTTTCTGGTTTTCTTTAGTCCTCTACGACAGTAATGTGAATATATTTGGGTTTTGGACACAAGAGGGCATTTGAATATGTCTCCTTAGGCTTTGGGAAACACTGCAAACTTTTATTTTTGACATTTTATGAACCAAATGACTAATCGTGAAAATAATGAACAGATTAAACTATAATGAAAGTTTCTACCTTGCTTTACTTGTGCAAATTTGACTGCTGGAGTTTTTTCGCCCCAAAACTGTACAGATGTGAGCTGCAGGTAGTTACAACATACAAACATCCAACATTACTGCAGAGTGTTTGAGTTTCAGCTCATTTGAATATTTTGCTCAGGTTGAAACTTTTTCATCCTCTTGTTTGTTTGCATTGACTTTATCACTTATCGCTGTGAGGTTCAGTAAAGCTCAGCACAGTACAGTGTGTCTATAACTGTGTGTGTCAGCAAGCAGAAGTATCACTTCCCTCTTTAATGTCTGATCTCTGCTGAACATGATAAACTTCATGGTTTCACTTGACTTTATAATCGCTCTTGTGGTTTTGGGGAGAGCGCTCAGTGGATCCTATTCATGAACCACACAATGGCCTTAATGTGAGTGTGCATAATCTCAGAGTGTAATGTGCTTAGAGCTACGAGTAATAATAATTGTTTCCACTACCAATTAACTGTTGCTATTAACCATGAAGTGTATGAACGGCAGGAGTCGAGTTCGTCTCTTTAGAAACAGTCAGCAAATTATGATTTTAGTAAGGAAATTATAAAGCTCTGGATTTGATGTCTGCATTTATTCAAGCTTCAAGGTCTTTACATATTTTAGCACTTAGCAGGTTGCCATCATTAGAGAAGCAGTGAGCACAAGGCCAACAGTGCACCAACAGTGAATAAAACCCAGAGGTCTCACTTGATCACTGAAGCGCCGGCCTTGAAAGACGACTAAGAGTTATTCACTCGTCTTTAAAGAGGCTCTACATTCTCTGTGGGAAGTGGAAACTAATGTTGTAAGTGTAATCGTAGCTGTGAGCATCAGTCGCAGCGGTGGAACTACTATGCAGCTCTCTATTAATCTGCAGCTAATCAGCTAAGCCAGGAATTCATAGGCGGCTTATTAAACGTGGTTAGAAGAACGCCTGGACACTTAAAACTTGAAAAGACTCCCTGGGGGGGAAAAGATTAAGTTACTGTGGAAGCAGATTTTTTTTGCTTTTATTCTATTGTTATTGGGTTTTGTAGCACGAGTTTGATTTTACAGTAAAAAGAGGAAATCCATTGAGGAGTGGAATTTACTTCATGTCTGTAATATCGGACAGTTCGGCTCTACTGAGTTCAGTAAAAAGAAATACAGTGGTGTTAAGAAATCAGGGTTTTTACCAGGCGGGGAATTCTGAACGTTCTTTTATTCTGAAGGTATTAAACTAAATGTACAATATTGACACTCTGTACCAACAGTATGTGGTTAAATGAGTGTGTTGTTTGGTAACATTGCATCTTTTTTCCTTCTCCCTCAGTGACAGTCCACCACATGTTCCTGCTGGTGAGCTCTCTACGGAAACAGTGATCCAGGTGATCAGTAACATGACCCAGAGCATCAGACATTACTTTCCAAACATGACAGTCTATCCGGCTCTGGGAAACCATGACTACTGGCCGCAGGTACAGTACAGCAGCTCGCAGTGGCTCTGAAAAATGGATGATGTTTAAAAGACAAATGACTGCAGGGTTTCACATAAAACATGACAGTTTAACCTCAGAATGACTCATTATGTAGAAATCCTTTCAGTCTTTACTGCTGTCAAACCATTATTCATGAATATAATAAATTTTCAACTCAGCTGTTTGAGACGTTTATGAGACTCTTATCTTTGTTGAGGTAGAAATCCTGTAAATGCAGAATTTGATCATATGACGATCATATATTAATACTAAAAACAAACAAAAATACTGACTGATGGTTGTACAAAGAGCCTCAATCATGACAGTAGATGATACCAACTAAATCACTACAATTCATTATAAATCTAGGAGTTTATTTCATTATAACTGCAACTGTATGTGAGACTGATTTTCATATTTTGCCACATAACATGCTGCTAGATGAAAACTGTATCTGAGACAGTCACATGTTTGTACCATTACTTTTAGGACCAGATGATGACCTCCACTAACGCCATCTACAAGGCTGCTGCTCAGCTTTGGGAACCGTGGCTGCAGACTGAAGCATTGCTCACACTCTCACAAGGTAACGCGTTAGTTTGTTTACTATTATCCTGGAGCTCTACTGGAATATCTTCACATGATCCTTATTTATCTTATACTGGCTCTTTCTGCAGCCCCTCAGCACACACTACTACTGCTACAGTCTACAGTTAGCCAGGTAGCTGAGTTAGCCACCAAGTTAGCAGCCGAGCTAGCCGCTGAGCTAGCTGCCGAGTTAGCCGCCGAGCTAGCAGCTGAGTTAGCAGCAGAAAGCTCTCAGACGTAGAGTCCATGTTTCTGGTAGAGGTGGTGACTTTGATTGACAGGTGACACTTGGTAGGGGGCGGGGTTTCAGCGTTTGGGAGCAGAGAAAGAGGCTGATTTTTACACAACTTTGAAGCCTAATTTCATATATACATTCAAATTTGGCAGGGTGGTTAACAAAACACTTTTCTGTGGTATGTCAAACTCAGAACATATTTATTCTTACTTTATGCTTAAATATTTTGGATTATTTCAAAAGAGTGACTGATATTATTGTGATTCCAAAACAATGGGTAACAGAGGCCGTACAGTATATTAGCAATCACTTCTGCAAACTGTAAAGTTCCAGCATTAAGAAATGAGGAAGGAAACCAGTCATGTGGTGGCTACTTGTCTGGTCATGCTGCTGATTGTGCAAATTAACTATTATTTACACAGAAAGAGGTTGTTTTGTAAAGCAAGGCCTTCAAATAAAACTCATACAATATCACTTTATAACTTTGATGCAAATAGGTGAAATAGTATTAGTTAACTAGTATTTATTAGTATGTTGGTGACACATACAGTCTACAACATAAGCTTGGTTCAACTTTCATAATCGGTATTTGTCAGCTCCATGTTTGAGTTGTATGTTGTTGTTCTGTATCTACAGGCGGTTTCTACTCCCAGCTGGTAAAACCTGGTTTGCGGGTGGTTAGTCTCAACACCATCCTCTACTACGGTCCTAATAAAGTCACAGTTAACATGACGGACCCTGCTGGGCAGTATGAATGGCTGGAGAAAACTCTGGAGATGGCTGCTCAGAACCTGGAGAAGGTATCAGAAATGCTGTCTGTCCTAAATAATGACCTTTGACCTTTTCTTACAGTGCTGCATTTTGACATCATTGTTGAATAAATCATCATACCTTGGTTCCTTTAAACAATCTTCCTATTTGCTCCAGGTGTACATCATAGCCCATGTACCAATAGGTTACCTTCCCTATGCCAGAAACACCACAGCTATCAGAGAGATCCACAACGAGAAACTGGTCGCCATCTTCAGGAAGTACAGTGATGTCGTAGCGGGACATTTCTACGGTCACACCCATCGAGACAGCATCATGGTGCTGCTGGACCAGAGCGGTAAAAACACAAGCTTTCATTCTTTACACCTGTATAAACCTTGAGTTTACCATCTAGAGCTGGACACAATGCTTAGGTAGATATTATTTAGCAAAATTGCCTCCTCCAATGATCCTTTCCCTTGCTGTGTCTTTGTATTATGCTCACAACAAAGTGTAACTATGCTAAGCTATGCTAACATGTCCCTGCTCTGATCCATGTCTACAGATATATGAAACCCTGTCATGGGTCTGGAGAAGTTATGTATTTATTAAACAAAAATACAGAATTAGGCTAAAACAGAATAGATTCGCAACCTACAGTGTAAAGTAATAGTATTAATTGCTCAATATAAAGCTGCATGTCATCTGCATAGAATTGAACATCAACATTGTAATTACTGTACAAACGATGAACAAATGAGCACTGTGTTAAAAGTACAAATTAGATTTTACTCTACAAATATAAAATAAAAAGTAGAGGACCTAGAGTTGAGTCTTGTGGTACTCCATTTGGATTATTTATTCTTTCAGATGAAAAAAATTGCGACACAAAAAGTTGCATTCTGACCGATAGGAAACAAATTAATTCAGCACCAGAAGTAAACAGATTAAAAGAGTTTTATCAAATAATCCACAGTTTATTTAATGTAATTCTTTGTCCTGAAATCATTCGTAACTACCACCAGAGCAATTTCAGTAGTCTGTCAAGTAGACAAGCTTTTACACAATTACCAGGTAAGAAATTGCTCTTGTTGGTCAAGTCCAGATTACTTTTTGTTCCTAATTTGACCACAGTAAATTAATCTATTAAACACCAAGTAATCTGCTTATAGGCAGTTTAAAACCCTTTTTTTTAAAGAAGCAAGATGGTGTGCACTCAGCATTTAGTCAAGTTGAACTATTCTCTGTTGCTCTTTTCTATTATTACCCCCTTTCTCATAGAGATGTTCACTTATCATCTCTTTGTTATGCAGGTAAACCAGTGAATTCTCTTTTCGTATCACCGGCTGTTACACCAATCAAACATGTTTTGGAGCCCTATTCTAACAACCCAGCTTTCCGGATGTACTTGTACAGCAGCAAGGACTATGCTATGTTGGTAAGAAGCCTACTGCAACAGCTCCATGTTTATCACTTGCTCTCTGTTTAATCAGCATACCTCTGTATAAACCAGGAGGCAAGTTGACCTGCATTCATGGGATCATGGTACTTCTACAAATCTGGCTAGAAACTATCAAAACAAAAAATACAAAAGTTTATAGTTGCACAGAAAACTAGGTAATCTGCATGGCCTAGACAATACTTTATAACTAGCTATGATTTTTGGCTGAAGGGATTTGCATCTATTCAACCCAGGCGGGGAGTTCTGGTCCTCTGAAATGAGGCCAACGCGGAAGTAACTTAGAACTGCATTCTAGCAAAAGGCCACCAGGGGGCGACCGTCTCTATACAAGTCAATGGAGAATTCACCAACTTCTCACTTGATTTCTAACCTCAGTAAACGTTTTCAAAATGTGTTTATGGTCTCAATCGCTAGTTTAAAGCCTTCTTCAATGCAGTATGATGTTCATTTGGGACATTTTGGCCTCCCTGATTTTATATGTGACGATAAAGCAGGGTATGCATTAGGGTGTGGCTACGTCCTGATTGACAGGTTGATTGCCCAACGTCCTCGAGATCCAGCCCTCGCATGGACCTGAAATTTTCAAGATGGCGCTGCCTAGATTTGACACTATTGGCTTCCGAGCAGCAGTCCACAAACCAATGGGTTCTTTTATACCGTCTATGATTCAACCTCAAGATTTGCCTTCCCTGGACCAAAGAAGCCGAGCTCAAATCATACAAAACAGCCTGTGATCAAAAGTGCACAAAATGAAACTCTCACATATAGAAGACCATTAATTCAACCATTATAACATTTAGCAGAGTTTATTATCATGCTGTTTTTTGTTGCAGATATATTTGGCAAATTAAAATCTGGAGGTTTGACAAATTTGAGGCTTTATAGGGTGTACCACCTGCTCTTTGGCGAGGCCACCAGTTAGATCCCAGTGAGGTTTCTGGGTTTCAGAAAGCCTCAGAAAACAAACAAAAGACGAAAGTTTGAAGAGAAGAGAGATGAAAACTGCTTAAACTAGAAAGCATATTGACAAATTCAGGTCAGAATAAAAATGTCTTGAACTCAAACACCTACTCCAACTTTTATCTCCTTGATCAAAGGTGGAAGAAAGAAGTCTCTCTCGATGATTAATCACAGTGTCAATCAGAGCACAAAAACAGATTTTAGCATTCAGAAAGACTCAAAGACTTTTTCTTTCTCCTCTTTTTTCTCACTCTTTTCGGTGCTTTTCTCTCTCTGTGAAGGATATCTGGCAGTACTATTTGAATCTGACGGAAGCCAACGAGAAACAAAGATCAGATTGGAGGCTGGAATATATCTTGACTAAGGCTTTTGGACTGACTGACCTCAAGCCACAAAGCCTCCTCCAGCTGGGCCTGAGCCTCAGCCTGCCGCAGACCAAAGCCTTCGACCAGTATTTCAGTCACTTCATGGTCAACTACAACAACAGCATCACCTGTGAAGGATACTGTAAGGTCACTCAGGTGTGCTCTGTGCTCTACCTGGACCAAAGCTCTTATTCCAAATGTGTGGCAAAGGGAGAATGATCATGAATATGGACCAAAAAAGAAGAATCTCCTCAATGGATCTTTCTTTTCTTCTATTATTTTGTGTATTTGAATGCTTGGATCATGTTAAAATCACTGCAGTGCACTGATTCTGCTGCTCCCAAATATTAATTATTTTACTTTTACTCAAGGTTTTGCTTTCTGGTATGAAATTGCACAATTAAAAAAACCTTAATAGAGCAGAGGGAATACGGAATAAGATATTAATTATGTTGAGCTCAACCATATAAGTCTGTGTTCGAATGCTTTTTAATGAGTTACCTTTAAAATGATATATTTAGTTACTTGAATGAAGGTAACATAAAAAGGGAAATACCATATTTTTTTCAAGCAGGAGATATTTTACTATATATTATATATTTTACTAATTCAGATCTAATCCAAACTGCAAACAGCACAATTATGAAGTAAAATAATAGTTTAAATATAAGAAAAAGACATAATTTCTTTAAAATAACCACTACTATCTTAATGGTATTGACTTGCAACCCTGCAGGTCCAGTTTCTGTCCCTTTTTATAAAGTAAATTGAGTCTACTATAACTTTTTTTTAGCAGGATAAACCTTATTACTACTTCATTAAACAGAGTAAGGTGCACTCTTTAAATTGAAATCGGCTCAACGGAACGAGGTGAAGCTCTTCCACCCATCACACCTCTTTATTCCCCGTATCCCCTGTCGCTCTAATGGATTACACTTAATCTCAGGGATGATCTAATGGCGGCCAAATGTTGACCATTACTTGAACTGATGCTGCTGATTAAGTACGAACACTTCTTGGTATATAAAGTTGCTCTGGATAACAGCATCTAACTCATATTGATGTGAATTTAAATGCAATATACAACAGGAGGAAATGTGTGAATTGTACCAGAAATACATTTTGACTGTGTTTAAATGTGAATTAATGATAACCTTTGGCAATTATCTGTTACAAATGAAATTGAAGCTGCCTTACATGTGAATGCTTTTGCAAGAAAAATGAAATAGAGATGGTTATTATCATATATTACAAATATCAGAGAGAGTACTGCTGTTAATTTTGCTGTTTATTTTTCCATAAATAAAGATGATTATGCAAAGAATGTGTCTCATCCACCTCGTCTGTTTTAGAGGTTATTAGAGGAAGGGAGGAAGAAGGAAGGAAAGGAGGGGGGAAGGAAGGAAGGAAGGAAGGAAGGAAAGGCGGAAGGAAGGAAGGAAAGGACGGGGGAAGGGAGGAAGGAAGGAAGGAAGGAAAGGACGGGGGAAGGGAGGAAAGGAGGAAGGGAGGAAGAAGGAAGGAAGGGAGGGAGGAAGGAAGGAAGGGAGGAAGAAGGAAGGAAGGGAGGGAGGAAGGAAGGAAAGGAGGAAGGGAGGAAGAAGGAAGGAAAGGAGAAAGGAAAAGAGGAAGGAAGGAAGGAAGGAAGGAAAGAAGCTTTAATTATTATTATTATTATTAAAATAAGACAGTTGCTAACTTAAAAGGCCAGTTTGTCTCTGCAGCGGGAGGTAAAGGAACAGCGACATAACCTCATCTGACCCTCTCACTTTAATTTCACTCCCTCCCACTGTCAATCCCCCCCCCCCCCCTCTGTAACCCCCCCCCCCCCCCTCCAACCCACACAATCTTATTCTTCTCCTGCTCAGACTTTCCAGAAAATCCTCTGGTTTCTCAGCCACCACTTGAAGCATTTGCCCCTCTAACCTCCCAACTCTTTGTGTCCCTCTGCCCTCCCTCCAAACCTGTTGATTACACCCCTCTTAAAGCTCCTCTAGCAGATCTTTTTTTTTTGGGAGGGGGGAGGGGGGGGGGGGGGTATACAAATGCACTGACTCAAATCAACAAGCAGCTTTAAAGCAACCATATGTTTGCTTAAATTAAAGTCTGGCACCAGTACGATCTGTTTTTTTGGAGAATAAGCTGCACATTTTAAAACCTTCACTTCATCCTGCACATTAGATAAGTCGGTATTTACACAACATGAAGATACTTAACCCCCCCCCGCATTGCCAAAATTGTAAAAATAATATAGATAATGAACATATTTGGACATTTTCTTCACTCACTCCTCAAGTTATCCAAAAAGTTCCCCTTTAGGCCTCATTGAGTGAATCTGTACTTTGTAAGTTTGTGTTTTGCCCCCTCCCGCCTCCCCTTTCCTTTGGCTTCCCTCCGCTCGGTGCCTGACAGGACGTTACCATGGAGACGGAGTCGGTGGCGATGGAGAGGACTCCATCGCCACGGTAACGGCAGTAGAGCTCCCAGCCCTTCTGAATCTCATCTCTGAGGTCACTGTTTGTAGCTTTTCATTTAACTACTGACCTGCCAGCGAGAAACTGCAAATAAACCTCAATGTGTGTGTGTGTGTGTGTGTGTGTGTGTGTGTGTGTGTGTGTGTGTGTTGAATGAGAGAGAGCGATCTCTGTTATATAACACTAGTCTTTTTTCAAGTGGTTTTGGTTTAAATGCTAGATATTACTGTTTTATCTGCAATTAATTGACTTTTTCAACTTGTGAAAAGTCTGTTCCACAAATAAATATAGTTACTCAAAGCTTTTAAACCAAACTGAATTCAATAATTTAGGATTATTAAGATTTAAACACCATTAGAAATAACTTGAGAATGAGATTATTCCATATGGTCAGCATTTGACATGTTCATTTTGGGTTTTTATAGCCACACTAGGGTCTAGTTTGATGAATAATAACATCAATAGGCCCGTCAGTCCACCACATTAATCCAAACTAAAATATCTAACTTTTGAATGGTTTCGTCATGACTGTGGTGGTAACCCTAACCCAAACATAAATCTCAGTTAAATATCTTACAGTAGGATCTCTCTAGCTCAGACTTTGGTGAAGCCAGTAGTAGAGTTTTCCTCTAGCACCACCATGAGGTTCACATTTGTGGGTTTTGAGTTAAATGTCTAAAATACTATTGGATAGATCTCAATGAAATAAGTGTTACCCTCAGGATAACTTTGGTGGTTCCTATAGCGCCATCATCAGGTAAAATCCCTCCAATGGTTTGATGACCAGCTAAAACTAATGATATTCCTATTAGCCTTTTATTTAACTAGTAATATGTGTGATGAGAAGCTCCCTTGTATAAATATGTGGTCAGTTTAAGTAGTAGAACATCGAACTAGCACCAAGTAAGAAGCCTTTCTGCTTTTAAGGCCTAAAAGTCTTTGTCAATGTTAACCAAAATCAAATCATTAATCATGTTTCTGAAGTACTGTTATCCTCTAAGTTTGTATTTCAGAGATTAAACTGGAGCCGGTCTGCAAATGAGATGCCAAATCAGGTCGGAGCATCAATTATAAAGAGAAAGAAGAGGAAAAGAAGTCAGACACTTGAATGATGGAAGTAGTAAAACAACTATAAAAAAGTATTTTAGAAGTAAATGTGATGCATTCACAATCAAGCATGGACTAAAGTATCAAAAATACTCATTATATGCAGAAAGTACCCATCATCAGATCACTGTTCATGATGAATCAACAGCATTTTAATGTTGGAGCCGGTTGGGGAGTTTTCTTCTTATTGCAGATTTTATATAAAACTAAACTATACAGCAGTCTAGTAAATGTAGTGCAGATAAGGTCTAAAGTGGTATTAAATGGGAGTTGAGTTGCAGTACTTTAGTAAATATACTTCAGCTCAGTAAAATAAGGAGTGTGGAGTCGGTTGCTGCAGGTCACAGAGAGGAGATCCAGATCCTGAGCTCTTAGAAACATTAAGACCTGGTTGGTTGGCTTGTAGACCGTCTGACTGGCTCGGCTCTCTGACTGGCTGACTGACCCACATGTTTGGGTTTGCATACGTCTCTGCTTTTGTTCCAGTTGGCTTGCTGTCTGGCTGTCTGGTGGCTGACTGGTGTGGTGCCCCACAACCAGTTAATCTGAGGATTACTGTCAGGACAGTATAGCCATCGAACAGCCCTCTCCTGGGGAGCAGGAATCTGTGTCTGTACCTTTTAACCCTCCTGTCGTCCTCGAGTCAAGGAAGGAAGGGAGGGAGGAAGAGGGAAGGAAGGGAGGGAGGAAGGAAGGAAGGATGGAAGGGAGGAAGGAAGGAAGGAAGGATGGAAGGGAGGAAGAAGGAAGGAAAAGAGGGAGGTAGGAAGGAAGGGAGGGGTGATATAAGTTAGGGAAGAAAAAGGGAGGAAGGAAGATGGAAGGAAAAGAGGGAGGTAGGAAAGGAAAGGAAAGAAGGAAGGGCGGAAGGAAAGGAAGGAAGGAAAGAAGGAAGGAAGGGAGAAAGGAAAAGAGGAAGGGAGGAAGGAAGGAAAGAAGGACAGAGGAAAGAAAGAGAGAAGGAGAGAGGAAGGAAAGACAGAAGAAAGAGAGAAGGAGGGAGGGAGGAAGGACAGATGGAAGGAAGGAAGGAAAGAAGGAATGGGGTTTGACCCGGTAAGACGACACAAGGGTTAGAAAAGCTTCCTGCTCATCTAATCCTCCTTTTTAACATCTAAACATTTAACACAGGTGTCCCAGCATCGATTCATTTCATTCTTATAGTTTTATTTTAATGTCACAACAGTTTTAGTCTTCATATAAGCACCTGATTGTGCTTTTTTTGAACCTATCCTTCAATACAAACTCAAACAAACATATTTTGGGGATCCTTTTACCTCACATGCATGGTCAGCAGTGCCTTGTGACCTTAGGTAACCTCCTCCTTCTGGACCTGGGCTAATCCTTCAGTGTAAAACAACCTTTGTCTTGTCTGGATTGGACTAAAAGTGATTAGTGCTTTAGTTGCTCAGTCGCCATTATACTTAACCCTTAAACAGGCAGGATGGAAAATTAGATGTAAAAAATCCCAATTTGATGTCACTAGTTATGTCATTTGCACCTAAAGTAAAATATTTCCACTCTTATTTTTAATATATTTTGGATTTTATGAGTAGTATCTCCACCAGGATGTGTTGCCCTTATTAAGGCATACAATGGTGATAATGGTAAAACACTTAAATGTGTTATTTAACATAGTAAAGTGATACATTCTGCTCATTAATACTAGTTTCTAAACTCATTTTTATCATTTTTATCAAAGTATAAACCTACCACAAGCTTTAATTCTATTCTACCAATATAAGGCACATATACAATTAAATTAAACCTTAACCCATCATGCTCCTTAAAGAGTCTGTATCTCCTGGTGCACGCTGCCTGTTTAAGGGTTAAATCTGCAGATTCTGAACCACAAAAATCAATCTCTCTTTATTTTAAAATTATTATTCTTTAAATTCCAGGAGAGGTTATTGAGAATATAATTGCACTAATCTCTGAATATATCAAGTTTTAAGTGTTGCTTTCTTATAAATGAAACAGTCACCCTCATCGGCCTGCATCATGTGTGAGCATAACTTCCTAATCACTGTGCTGCTGATCTCATTAAAAGGTCTAGTAAGGCAAAGAAAAAGCTTAATCTGTCCTCTTTGTACATTGTAAAGGTAGACGGAGAAGTACTGAGAGGCTGAAAATGAGGCCGTTATTCTTAACTCGAACACCCTTTCTGCAAAGATTATATGCTCACTCACTCACTCTGTTTTCTCTCGTTTGTAGGAAGACAAGAACATATTTCATGCACTGAGCGTGGTGTTATTCCACTCTGATCTACACAGCTTTATCTTCTTGTAACTCGTACTTGAAAGATGATGAAGCCGGCACCGCATTTACTATATATTTACATGCCCAGCTAAACATAATGCTCCTTTCATAGCTCCGGTCTCCCGTGTGATATTGTCTCACACCCAAGTCTCACACACTCTATAATGGAGAGAGAGAGAGACAGGGACAGAGGGATGGGGGGTCTCTTTAGTCTCATGCTTCAGTAGTAATTTGTCAGCGGGCATGAATGGGCTCCTTCATCAGCGATGGAGACGGCAACAAGCAATCTGTGCATGTGTGTGTGTGTGTGCGCGTGTGTGTGTGCACAAGTGGGGGTCCAGCCTCAGATTGGAGTTTGCTTTAAGCCTCTTGTAGCCCAGATCGCTCCTTTGTATGGGCCCACCATAGGCAGTTCTCCGACAGCCAATCAGACTCCACAGAGCCCATTACTTCACTCTCTGACAGAGGCCATTGCCAAGTTGGACCAGCATCCATCCAAAAAAAATGCTAATTTAGAGAGAGAGAGAGAGGGAGAGGGAGGGAGGGAGGGAGAGAGAGAGAGAGAGAGAGAGAGAGAGAGAGAGAGAGAGAGAGAGAGAGAGAGAGAGAGAGAGAGAGAGAGAGAGAGCAGTAAAGCAGGACAAAAAGAAGAAAAGAACAATTCTGTTAATAGAAAAGTTTAGTTTAGAGCTTAACTCTAAATATAAACTCTAAAGTTAAATTTATCCATTTCTAATATTTGACATAATTACATAAATCATTATTAACACTGAGTTAAAAAATATACCAAATGATTTATACGCAGTACTTAAAACAATTTTAACTCTCACATTCAAATCATCAAATTTGACCCATTATTACATTTAAGAGCTGTTAAAACACTGTATGCACATTTATTTTAGGTGGACTTCTCATAATGTGATCCACAGTATACAAACATGTAAATAAAATGCATCTTTTTAAGAAGTTTTTGTGCATCTGATACACATTGTTATATATGCAAATGTACACGTTTGAGCTGTGTTTATTAAAAAATAAAACATAAAAAATCAGTATTGAAAACATGTTATATTAATCATATCCTTGTAGTCTCCTGGGCCATAATATAATGAGTGTGAATGTCTATTTTTATGTTTTTTGCCCAAGTTGTGAGCAGCACAGATCCCATATAGTTAGAGACTCAGAGATGTGTCAGCACAGACTGAGTCCAACAAACTCAAAAACAAACATGGCGACTGTGGAGGAGATATTGATAATGTTCCTCTTGCATAAAAGACAAAAACGATATGTTTAAAGTTTCTAACCAACTCACACAACCTTTCCTCAAAAAGTTCCTCCATTGTTATTTCTTCTTCGTGTCTCACTAGAGCTACGTATGGAGTAGTGACAGCAACACTGCCCCCCATGGTTTCCGGTGGTACTGCACCGTTTGGTCCGTATCCGTAAGCTTTATGGAAACGTGCAGAAATACGGACGAAATGAACGCAGAGCACGGACAGAAGGCTCCGTCTGTATCTTTATTTAACGTTGAGCATAAATGGGTCTTAAACGGGGAATAATGCCGTTTGTTTATGGACAACCAAACTGATAGTAGTGTCATAAACTGTTGGAAACCTCAGACTATTGGTTAAAAGGCTAATACGTCATTTCACTGAAAAATTCTATTGGCTACAACAGCTGTCAATCAAACCCACGTTGCCGTTGTCGTCGGTCACATGTTCTCATTGGCTTTGGAGTCACAAACTGCCTAATTCTAAGCACTGATTGGCTGGTGTGCGGTGACGTATAAACCAGGAGGACCTCACGGACATAAAAGAGAACAGTCACGTCTCGCACAGATGACCGGTCAGTTCAGGAAATGACGTAAAAGGGACTTCATATGGTTTGTTCCGCGTGTGTTACCTTACGTGTTGGACTAAATACATGGATATATTGAGGAAAGTATTTGTTTTAGAAGGAAACGGATTTCATATTTCAGCAGAATGGATACTTGGCGAGCTGTACAGGAAGTCCTGAGTCATAAGATGATCGTTGTGGATAAAGGAAAGACTTTGAAGGTATGTAGCATTATAGCTGTTAGCTTACTTTAGCTTAGTGGCTAGCCGAGCTAACCGCTAATACTATTACGGCTGTGAGCAACCATATAAGTCGTGAGTGGTCTTGAATGAATCAGGACAATCTAAGCTTTCTAACAATGTATGGCATGAATATATATGTTTAAGGGTTGGTGTTTAAAACAGAAGAACTTGTCGCTACCTCCCAACTTCCGGTCCGTCCCGTAGGCGGAACCGCGTGTTTTAAGACTAATCAAACATTTGTTAATGGGGTATTTATGAATGTGAATTGGTGCAGAGACTAATTATGAGTCAGAATATGAACAGCATGTAAAGGGTTAATAACTGATTAATCCTTTTCAGGATGTTCAGGTCATGTTAGGAGCCCAAAATCACTCACTCAATCATTAAAAACTCACAAACTCTTGATTTTATTGACATTGCAACAAATACTCTAAGTTAAATTAAATATATTGGGGGTTTTTCAGCCTCTAGAAATAATGATGTGAAAGTTCTGATTAAAGTCATGGTTTGGGTTAAAATATTCACTTTTTTAAGGGTGGAGAAACCTATGTGTTGAAGTTAGTAGCGTTATGTTGAGTTATGCAGTCTTTGTCATCGTGGTTTTAATAATAACCACATAGGGAATGATCGTAATTAAAGTTTTTCTCACAGTCTTGACTCATGGTCCTGTCACTGAAACGTATATATAAGTCATTTAACCCTTTTTCTTGAGAGGACAGTGTCTAAACTACATATTTTTAAGTCTAAGATCACAAAATCATCAGTATGTTTGTTAATGTATCAATCTCTAATGAATAACGGATGCTTAACATAGATAAGATATGTTGCAATATTCACAATGAATTAAACCTGTTGGCAATTTTTGGTTGTTTTTGAACACTTTATCCATAGAGTATGTGTTTCCTATGAGCCAGCAGCTACATGTCAGTTTTTCCAGCAATGCATATGTTGATTTTGATGTCAATGAAATACCAATATGGAACAATACTCTAAAGTCTGTAACATTTAACATTTTAATCATTTACAAATAACACAACAGGCACCATTAACCTCAGCAGCAACACACCAGCACTGCAGCTCTCGCCTTTGCAGAGCTACAGAGCTGCTGTCTAGGAAGGTAAAAAAACTGTGTGTGTGTGTGTGTGTGTGTGTGTGTGTGTGTGTGCCTGCCTACAGTATGAATGAATTTGGACGGGGGCCAGCGATTGGCATCCTGGCTGCATGGTTGAGTCTCTCCACTTCCAATTAAAATTTCACCCAGAAACGAGCGTTGTACATTTCCCACTGGAGTGAAGCTATTGTGTCAGAACACAAAGCTCTGATTATTGTGGTACTGATGAATTTATGAATGGGAAACAAAAGATGGCGGTCACTGAAAAAATGTGTCTCATAGTACTAGAGTGGCATAGAATTTGTTAGTGTGTGTGTGTGACAGGGAATTAAAAAGATGAAGATAAAAGTGGAGCAATGCTGAAATATAATGTTGATGAGATACTTTGTACATCATGCTATACTATACTACACTATACTACACTATACTATACTGTAATATACTATACACTATACTATACACTATACTATACACTATACTGTACTATACTATACTATACACTATACTGTACTATACTATACTACACTATACTATACTGTACTATACTATACACTATACTGTACACTATACTGTACTATACTATACACTATACTGTACACTATACTGTACTATACTATACACTATACTGTACTATACATTATACTATACTATACTACACTGTAATATACTGTATTGCATTGTACTACACTATACTGTACTATACTATATACATATAGTATATAGTATACTATATACATATAGTATAGCATAGTGTAGTAGTATAGCATAATGTATAGTGTAGTATAGTATAATGTATAGTATATATAGTATACATTATACTAAACTATGCTATACTATACCGTACTATACACTATACTATGCTATCATAGCTATACTGTCTCCAAACATACAACTTGTGTTGAGAAAAACAGTCGTAATTCTAACATCCGTTTACGAGCTGTTTCCAAAGCCTTTAGCAGCTGTAGGGACTGTATGGTGCAGCTGAAAGCTCCAGAAAAAGCTAACTAGTGAACCTTGAGTTGTATGGCTCAAAGGAAATTTTAATTTCTAGAAAAGCTTGTTCTGTGCTGTTTTGTTCTATTACATTTTTTAAATGGATTTTCACCATATCAGTAAGCAGATTATTCTGTTATTGTCTGAGCTTGTCTGTTGTTAAAGCAGCATTTTACTCTTTATATTCTAATTTGTGTCAGCTTAATATTAAATAATGTAATGCAGCTACATTTTACTCAGACATCTAATGGACCTGCCATCCACCTAATATGTACATAACCCTACATGTTGAGGATATTTCTCATTATTATCTGTGAGGGACTTCTGTTTGCCCCGACAGGAGCAGGTTTGGCTCACTTTGACTGCATTCAAAGCCATATCATTTGCAGGAGTTTATCAGCCTTCATGCAGCTGCCCCTGAATCTGAATCTCCAGAAGTCTGCTTTCAGCCTTTGTAGCACTCCCAAAGACCTGTAAACAACCATTGATGTGTAAATGTGACAAAGTTTTTTTTCTTTTATGTAGGCAGACCAGACTGAGACTTTATTTAGAGCTTAAGAAGCAGGTGGCAGTGTTCCCAAAGTGTCACTCGGTCCAAAACAACACATAGAAAGCCAGCTGACTCTTTCTCAGGTTTGCAGGTATCACCACCATGCCCCTCTGTGCTGGTGCAGTACAGTGTAAGTAATAATGATTCACACCAGTTCTCCATCTCTGATCCTTTAACCTGCATTCTTCCCAATGGCCACCAGGGGGCGGCTTATAACCCTTTATCCTTCCTTTCCTTCCTTCCATCTGTCCTTCCTCCCCCCCTCCTTCTCTCCTCCCTTCCTTCTTTCCTTCCTCCGTCCTTCTTTCCTTTCCTTACTTCCATCTGTTCTTCCTCCCCCCTCCTTCTCTCCTCCCTTCCTTCTTTCCTTCCTCCATCCCTCTTTCTTCTTCCTTCCTTCCTTCTTTCTTCCCTTCCTCCCTCCCCCCTTCTCTCTTTCTTTCCTCCCCCCTACCTTCCTTCCTTCCTTCTTTCCTCCGTCCTTCCTTCCTTTCCTTCCTCCCTCCTTCCTTCCCTTCCTTCCTTCCTTCCTTCCTCCCTTCCTTTCAATGAGTGTCCTATAAAGGGTTAAACCTGCATTCTTCCCAATGGCCAGCAGGGGGCGGCTCCACTGGTTGCAAAGAGAAGTCAGATCATATGAAAGTCTATGAGAAGATGACAATTGATTTATTACTTCACTAAATACTCTCCTAATGAGTTTATGGTCTCAATCGCTAGTTTCAAGTCTTCTCCAACACAGCATGACGTTCATTTAATACATTTTGCTCACATTTAGAGTAAAATATACATAAAGCAGGATATGCTCTAGGGCGTGGCTCCATTGTCATTGACAAGCTGCTATAATGGTTACAACATTGACGTGGCATGCCATAACTTTAACGTTGATTGAGATCCTGGAGGTACCGAGGTCAAAGCGGAAGCTCAGAGGGGATAGAGCCTTTTCTGTAGCTGCTCCTAAACTATGGAACGAGCTTCCTTTAAATATTAGACAAGCCTCCTCACTGTCCGTTTTTAAAACTCATCTTAAAACCCATTTTTATTCCTTGGCTTTCAACCCAGCTTGAGACTCTGCTCCTGTTTTACTGTTTTATGGTTTTATGGTTTATTTTAATTATTGTTTTATTGTTTTTAATTTGTTTTAAAAACAATAAAACAATTATTTTAGTATTTATTTCCTGTTAATTGTTTTATGTTCCTGTGTTGTTTTATCTATTTACTGTATGTACAGCTCTTTGTTTCAGCTGTGGTTGTTTTAAAGTGCTTTATAAATAAAGTTGAAGTTGAGTTGAGTTGATTGTTCACCTAAAAAGTCTCATTTAGCATTTGATTTCACTCAGAGACCCTCAAAGGAATCAGCTGTAGCATTAGCATGATCAGCTGTAGCATTAGCATGATCACAGTTAACCATAGACTGTAACAGCAGTGCACACATAAAGGGTTTCAGACTCTGCAGACATCATCCAGACAGGAATTAACATAAGAAATCAATTTAAAAATGATTTTTTTTGTAATGTAACTCCAGTATTATGTAAACTGTTGGCACCCATCCAGCAGCTGTCACTTCACATTAACTGGATAATCGTGACGCCTTTTGAATCCATTATTTCGTCTTTACTGTACTGTAACCTATTTTCATTTTACTGATTAATGCTTCCTTCTTATTTCAAAGTTTCTCTTGTCAAATATATTTTAATGTCAAAGTGTATTTAACCAGATAGATGTAATAGTAATAATAATAATAATAAATTTAATTTGTATTGCACTTTACATTTCAATAATCTCAAAGTGCTACAGAGCAGAAAATAAAAAAAAAAGAAAAGGTTAAAAGAGAAATAAAGAAATAAGATAAAGTAAAAAGGAAACTTTATGATTGCTGCATGTTCCCACAACAGTTTTTAGGGCCATAATATATATATTTTTATTACTATTAGTGGCGTGGGGAGGGTTTAATTGTATGTTTTAATGTTTGGATTTTATTTTTATTTCTCAAATTTCATGTTTTTAAGTTTTTTTTGTTTCCACTTCTTTCTGTTAAATGCTTGTTTTATGTAAAGCACATTGAGTTATAAATAAAGCTGCCTTGCCTTGCCTAATGAGTCCAACATAAATTAATGAACGTAACTAGGAAATCATCATCAGTACTCCAAATCTCTTTCTTTTATCTTTTTATTCCTCCTCGTCCTTCTTCTTCTCTTCTCCGAGCAGACCGACCGTGTTGCAAAGACGAGCAACAAGCAACAATTCTCAAAAGCAGAGCCAGGAGGTTAATCTGACTGTTAATGCTTAATCTCTCTCTCCGTTCTTTCCTCAATCCGTCCCTCCTTCCCCCCCGCCCCATCATCCATCCATCCATCTATCCCCCCCCTCCCTCCCTCCTCCTTCCTCCCCTCCCTTCCTCCCCTCCACCTACATCCCTGTCTGCTCTGTTTGCAGGGTCATTGGGTTTGCCCTCAGACGGGTTAGTACAGGAGGAGAGGGGTAGAGGGGTGTGGCATGTCCACCAGTGTCTTTGATCACTATGGGGGGTTACAACCCTTTTTATTCCACCTGATCAACACTGTACTGACCTCGTAGTCCGAACCCCACAGGAAACCAGTGTTACAGAAATGTTCCCCCTCTTTCCCAACAACCTTTTTTTCCCCCCCTTTTACTCGTCTTGTTGAGCTGTTTTGTTTTTCTCCGTATTGTTGCAACATGTTTTATGATGAATTAGGGTGCAAATTGTCTGGTGCATCATGGAAATAAAAAGATAACATAAATATATTAACTCTGACTAAACAACATTTACACAAAACCAGATAAGAAATGGAAAATTAGCAAGAAAAACTAAATAAGAAATAAAGCCTTTAGGGGTTTTTTCTCATTATGTTTCAAACCTAGGATGACTTGTTGTATGTCTGTTAGATGCCAAACGCTGCTTTATGTTGCGTCAGTATTAAATATTTACTACACAGCGATGTTCTTATACGATGTTCCTGTTATATTATCAACTTCTTTACATTAAAATATTTCTAAAGTAATTGCATGTAGACAGCGAGGAAATGCACATACACACAAATAACATCATGTGACATAAATTAACCCGTTTGTGTAAAATGTTTATATTAACTAACTCCTTCTACTGAATCTACTGTTTATTAACTGGATCAATGCTGCCCCCTGCTGGCTGTCAGGTGGTACTACAGTGTTTTTTGTATGTGTGGAAGATGCTGATGATGGTTGAATTTTATGTTTATTGAATTTTATATTATTTCATGTTGTGTCGTGTTATTAATGATATCTGTGTTTTCTTAATAATGTCTAAATATTATAATAAATTATAAACCATTGGAGATTTGAGAGGTGACTGTACAAAGAAGGAATATTAAAGTCGCCCTCTAGTCAAAAATGATTTTCACTTTTTGTAAAAGCACTTTTGTTTTTTTACCTTTTTGTTGTCTGCTGAAGGTGGAAAATCTCAGTTTAACCCTCCTGTTGTCCTCGAGTCAAGGAAGGAAAGGTGGGAGGAAGGGAGGAAGGATGGAAGGGAGGAAGAAGGAAGGGAGGACGGCCGAAGGAAAGTAGGAGGGAGGGAGGGAGGAAGAAGGAAGGAAAGGAGGGAGGAAGGAAGGACAGACGGACAAAGGAAGGTAGGAAGGACAGACGAAGGAAGGTAGGAGGAAGGGAGGAAGAAAGAAGGTAAGAGGGAGGGAGAGAGAAAGGAAGAAAGGGAGGGAGGAAAGAGTCAAAACAGACTGGTCAATTTGACCCGGAAGGACAACAGGAAGGTTAAGACGTGCACCTGCTAGCAAGATTCATGACAACACAGCTAATTTGGAGCCAGGGACGGCTCATGACTCTTCCAGTGACTCTCTGACCAATCAGCGGCCGGCAGTCTGCTGACGTCACATTTAGTATCGGCTCGGCTCGCTTGGAACCTCAGCAGAGCAGGTACTAAAAAAGTACCAGGTACAAGGTACTATCCCTAGTGGGAGCACAAAAAAACCCGAGCCGAGGCAAGCTGGAACTGTGTAGTGGAAAAGTGCCATCTGAAAAGTCTGAAAAGCTGCTGTCTGCTGTGACGGTTACTAAGGGAGACGGACCTGACGCTAATCACCAAACTAGTACTAATCTAAACTTCTCCTTGGAAGTCTGACAAAAGTTCATGCGTGTGTAAACAGAAAAGAGGTACATTAGTAATCTCGAATTGCAAACATCAACCCAGCCTGTAACCATATCCTGTTGCTTATTCTAGCAGTACTCTATAAAACACTCATTAAATATGATGATGCAACATAAACACTGCAGTATTACTTTAAATCCAAGGCCTCAATATTTTTTAACTCCAGTTTTCACTTAAAGTTGTTTTTTGGATAAAAGGTGGAAATAAACCAAGCAGAGAATGAACAGGTAACATGTTATAAGTCCTTAATACAAAATCACTGCATTTCTTTATTTCCACCAGCAGATGGCGCCACTGTTCCTCAGACAAACAGAAGCTTCCATGTCCAACCAATGCTTCCTTCTATATTCATGGTCATGTTTTTCATGGTCTCTTTGTCTCACTCAGTCAAGTGCAAATGAATCTGGAGTCTTTCCCCTTTCAGAGAAGCATCAAACCTCCAGGAACTCAAGAGGGAGCAGAACATCAAACATCAAACATCCAACATCCATCAGCCAGGAAGGCTCAGAAGAGGAAGCACTTCATTCAGTCTGCCAAAGTCAGTGATGGTGCACTTCTACATCACCGTCACCATCTGGTCCGCTGCTGCAACTAGTAGGGACGGACGAGGGCAGACTGCAGTGTATCATCTGCTCTGCCCTCCATAGATGTCACTAAGGGATGCAGGAGAGATCATGGTGTACTAAAACCTCATCATCATCATCATCATCATCAGTTTCTTCCTCTCTGCAGCTGACCTCATCAACAAGGCCCGAGACCCTCACAGACTGTATCCCACCCATGGACCTTACACATTATATTATAACATGAAACCCCAAAATATAGTTATAGTTGCACATCTGTTATCTTTGATCTAATGTGTTATATTAATACAACTTTAATTATTATTATTTTATTTCTCTTTCTTTCTGTTTTTCTGTACTTTGCTTTTATTATTATGGGGGGGGGGTAATTGTATGTTTTAATTAGGGCTGTCAGCGTTAACGCGTTAATCGCGATTAGATTATTGCAATCCATAACACAAGTTAGTTGAGTTAGCACCTCCACGCTAAACACCCAGATGCAGCCATTTTGGAGTGTGGGAGTCGCAGCAGAGCCGTGATTGATTCCCAGTTAAGACACTCTGGTAAGAAATGCTTTACATTATGGGCTTAAAACTGCCTTCAAATGGAAAATAACAGGATTTTAAACATGCAATTCAAAATGCGATTAATCGTGATTAACTATGGAAATTCTGCGATTAATCTCGATTTTAAAAATTAATCGTTTGACAGCCCTAGTTTTAATGTTTCCATGTTTTTACTGTTATTGGGTTTTATTTTTATTTCTCAAATTGCATGTTGTTGTTTTTTTTTATTATTTCCAATTCTTACTGTTAAATGTTTGTTTTATGTAAAGCACATTGAGTTGCCATTAAATATGAAATATGCTATATAAATAAAGCTGCCTTGCCTATTATAATTATTATTATTATGATTATTATTACTATTATTATCATTATCAGGACTTGAATACTGCATATATTGTTTACTTCATTTGCGGATTCGGGTCATTTATACATTTCATATCATTGTTGTTAACCCTCCTGTTGTCCTCGGGTCAAGGAAGGACAGAAGTAAGGAAGGGAGGAAGGAAGGAAAGGAGTAAGGACGGAGGGAGGGAGCAAAGAGGAAGGAATTTAAGAGAGAAGGAAGGAAGGAAGGAAGGAAAGGAGTAAGGACGGAGGGAGGGAGGAAAGAGGAAGGAAGGAAGGATGAAAAGAGGAAGGAATTTAGGAGAGAAGGAAGGAAGGAAATGAGGAAGGGAGGAAAGGAGCAAGGAAGGCAGGATTAATGAGGAAAAGAGGAAGGGAGTAAGGAGAGAAGAAAGGAGGGAGGGAGGGAGCAAAGAAAGAGGGGAGGAAGGAAGGAAAGAAGGAACAGTCAAAAGAGATGGGGTCAATTTGACCCGGGAGGACGACAGGAGGGTTAATTTAAAATTCTCTTTCCAGTTTGAATATATTTTACATATTTAACATATTTTAAAAACAGGAAACAGCTGTATTGAATGTGGTCAGCTGTTCATGACACGTTTTAAGTCCAGTTGTCGTCTTTAACCTTCTTGTTGTCCTCCCGGGTCCTTCCTCTGTCCTTCCTTCCTTCCATCCTTCCTTCATCTGTCCTTCCTTCCTTCCTTCCTCAGATCTAAGTTCAGCTGTTAGGGTAAATGTTCCCTCCTTCTGTCCTTTCTTCCTTCCTTCATCTGGCCTTCCTTTCTTCCTTCCTTCATCTGTCCTTCCTTTCTTTCTTCCTCCCTTCCTTCGTTCCTTCCTCCCTCCTTTCCTTCCTTGTTCCTCCCTCCTTCCTTTCCTTCCTACTTCCTCCTTTCCTTCCCTTCCTCCCTCCTTTCATTCCTTCTTTCCTCTTTTCCTTCCTACCTTCCTTGCTTCCTCCCTCCTTCCTTTCCTTCCTTCTTCCTCCCTTGCTTCCTCCCTCCTTCCTTTCCTTCCTTCTTCCTCCCTTGCTTCCCTTCCTTCCTCCTTTCCTTCCTTCTTCCCTCCTTTCCTTCCTTCCTTCCTTCTTTCCTTCCTTCCTTCCTTACTTTAGGTGCAAATGACATAACTAGTAAGGCCTGTTTAAGGGTTAATCAGCCGTTACGTCCTCAGAGACATGAAAGCAAACCACAGACGCACTTCAGGAAATGATGACAGCTGTGCCTCTGAACAGCCGGGGCTAATCTCTAATGCATGTCCACTATTTATTTAATTCGTTCCTACACCGGCTCATCAGGGCTGGGGGGCAATTATGACGACCCCCCCTGCCCCCCCTCCCCCCCTTGTCTCCCCTGGGAAGCTCTTACTTTCTCTCCACCCACTACACTCTGCACTTTGCCCCTTTTCCTGCCCCTCTGCCTTTGTTTCCTTCCCTCCGCCCTCCCTTCCTTCCATCTTTCCTTCATCTTCTTTTCCTTTCTTCCCTCCCTTCCTTCCTCCCTTCCCTTCCTTCCTTCCTTTCCTCCTTTCCTAATCCCTTTTCCTTCCTTCCTTCCTTCCTTCATTTTTTGTTTCCTTCCCTCCGTCCTTCCTTCCTTCCATCTTTCCTTCATCTTCTTTCCCTTCCTTCCTTTCCTCATATGCCTTTTCCTTCCTTCCTTCCTTCCTTCCTTTTGTCTTCCCTTCCCTCCTTCCTTACCTTCCTAATCCCCCCCCCCCTGTCTCCCCTGGGAAGCTCTTACTTTCTCTCCACCCACTACATTCTGCACTTTGCCCCTTTTCCTGCCCCCCTGCCTTTGTTTCCTTCCTTCCATCTTTCCTTCATCTTTTCCTTTCTTCCCTCCCTTCCTTCCTTCCTTCCTTCCTTTCCTAATCCCTTTTCCTTCCTTCCTTCCTTCTTTCCTAATCCATTTTCCTCCCTTCCTTCCTTCCTTCCTTCCTTCCTTCCATCTGTCTGTCCTTCCTTTTGTCTTCCCTTCCCTTCCCTCCTTCCCTCCTTCCTTACCTTCCTAATCCCTTTTCCTTCCTTCCTTCCTTCCTTTTGTCTTCCCTTCCTTCCCTCCCTCCTCCCTCCCTTCCTTCCTTCCTTTCCTAATCCCTTTTCCTTCCTTCCTTCTTTCCTAATCCATTTTCCTCCCTTCCTTCCTTCCTTCCTTCCATCTGTCTGTCCTTCCTTTTGTCTTCCCTTCCCTTCCCTCCTTCCCTCCTTCCTTACCTTCCTAATCCCTTTTCCTTCCTTCCTTCCTTCCTTCCTTCCTTCCTTCCTTCCTTCCTTCCTTCCTTTTGTCTTCCCTTCCTTCCCTCCCTCCTGCCTTACCTTCCTAATCCCTTTTCTTTCCTTCCTTCCTTCCTTCTTTCCTTCCATTTGTTTAGTGGTCCGGCCACCATGAGATCAAATGTGGCCCTTGAACGGTGTAAGGGCAGCATGACAGCACACACACACCGTGGATGATCACTGGTTTGGAAAATAAAAGCGTGATATTGAGAAACGCCTTGCAGCTCTGAAGCACTGCAACATTCTTAGATACTGAATATTTAGAGGGTTATAATATGGAGTACGGAGGGCTTCGTGTTGCTCTGACGACAAAAAAAAAGTCACCGAAATAGCACCAGAGCATCGTAACATGTGTGGAGCCGTTCTGCTGTGAGTGGGAGGTCATTTGTTTTGTATTTAATGTGCTTACCGAAAAATGAATTCCTCATTTAAAGGCTTAAAAACATTTATATCTCTAAATGAAGTAAGCTTTTTAACCCTCCTGTTGTGTTCGAGTCAAGGAAGGAAGGGAAGGGAGTAAAGGAAAGAAGGCAGGCAGGGAGGGAGGAAGGAAGGAGAGAGAGAAAGGAAGGAACGACAGAAGGGATGTGTACTGGGACCATCGGGATGTGTACTGGGTATACTGGGACCATCAGGATGTATACTGGGTATACTGGGACCATCGGGATGTAGACTGGGTATACTGGGACCATCGGGATGTAGACTGGGTATACTGGGACCATCAGGATGTAGACTGGGTATACTGGGACCATCAGGATGTATACTGGGACCATCAGGATGTATACTGGGTATACTGGGACCATCAGGATGTATACTGGGTGTAGGTTCCTAATTAATGAAGCCTTAGCTTGACGCTCTAATCATTCTCTCCTTGTAATCCACACCAACGATAATAAAAACTCCACAGATCGTCTTGATTTGGTTCAACTGTTTACTTCAAAAATGAAACAGCGGTACAAACTTTAATCCAAGATAAGAAAATAAAAAAGAGAAAAACAAAAGGAGGTAGAGAGGTCAAAAAACTGTGTGGCTCCCAGGCGGGGAGTTCCTGTCCTCTGAAATGAAGCCAAGCAGGAAGTAACTTAGAGCTGCATTCTATCAAAAGGCCACCAGGGGGCGACCGTCTCTATACAAGTCAATGGAGAATTCACCAACTTCTCACTTGATTTCTAACCTCAGTAAACGTTTTCAAAATGTGTTTATGGTCTCAATCGCTAGTTTAAAGCCTTCTTCAATGCAGTATGATGTTCATTTGGGACATTTTGGCCTCCCTGATTTTATATGTGACGATAAAGCAGGGTATGCATTAGGGCGTGGCTACGTCCTGATTGACAGGTTGATTGCCCAATGTCCTTGAGATCCAGCCCTCGTAACCATAGCAACCTCCCCGCTCCGCCCATGGCTCCGCCTCATGCCCATATAAGTAGAGTCCGTGTTCTTTTTTTCCCAGCATGCACCTGAAATTTTCAAGATGGCGCTGCCTAGATTCGATACTATTGGCTTCCGAGCAGCAGTCCACAAACCAATGGGTGACGTCACGGATGTTACGTCCATTTCTTATATACAGTCTATGGTGGCTCCCCTTCATGCTTGCCTGACTGAATGACTCCCCTGGTAACCCCACCCACACAGATCCTCACGTAAAAACAAAGTCTACGAAATATGCATAATCACTAGAAAGCCACAATGTTCTCCCAAATATCACGAAAATGATCCACACACATGTTTTAAATGCAATGAATGAACGTATTAACTTCTTACTGTAAACACCAACTGTCAATATTTTAATCTGCATGAAAATAAATCACCATTTTAAACTATGAACTTAAATTATTAACCAAATATTAACTAGCTCCTGTCCACCTCCCACAAGAACACTCCTATCCCCCTCCCTCAAAAACACTCCTATCCCCCTCCCACAAAAACGCTCCTATCCCCCTCCCACAAAAACGCTCCTATCCCCCTCTTACAATATCGCTCCTGTCCCCCTCCCACAAGAACGCTCCTTTCCCCCTCCCACAAGAACGCTCCTGTCCCCCTCCCACAAGAACGCTCCTGTCCCCCTCCCACAAGAACGCTCCTATCACCCTCCCGCAAAAACACTCCTGTCCCCCTCCCACAAGAACGCTCCTTTCCCCCTCCCACAAGAACGCTCCTTTCCCCCTCCCACAAAACCGCTCCTGTCCCCCTCCCACAAGAACGCTCCTGTCCCCCTCCCACAAGAACGCTCCTGTCCCCCTCCCACAAAAACGCTCCTATCCCCCTCTTACAATATCGCTCCTGTCCCCCCTTCCACGCTCCTGTCCCCCTCCCACAAGAACACTCCTGTCCCCCTCCCACAAGAACGCTCCTGTCCCCCTCCCACAAAAACACTCCTATCACCCTCCCGCAAAAACACTCCTGTCCCCCTCCCACAAGAACGCTCCTGTCCCCCTCCCACAAAAACACTCCTATCACCCTCCCGCAAAAACACTCCTGTCCCCCTCCCACAAGAACGCTCCTTTCCCCCTCCCACAAGAACGCTCCTGTCCCCCTCCCACAAGAACGCTCCTTTCCCCCTCCCACAAAACCGCTCCTGTCCCCCTCCCACAAGAACGCTCCTGTCCCCCTCCCACAAGAACTCTCCTGTCCCCCTCCCACAAAAACGCTCCTATCCCCCTCTTACAATATCGCTCCTGTCCCCCCTTCCACGCTCCTGTCCCCCTCCCACAAGAACGCTCCTATCCCTCTCCCACTAAAATGCTCCTGTCCCCCTCCCACTAAAACGCTCCTATCCCTCTCCCACTAAAATGCTCCTGTCCCCCTCCCACAAGAACGCTCCTGTCCCCCTCCCACAAAAACACTCCTATCACCCTCCCGCAAAAACACTCCTGTCCCCCTCCCACAAGAACGCTCCTTTCCCCCTCCCACAAGAACGCTCCTGTCCCCCTCCCACAAGAACGCTCCTTTCCCCCTCCCACAAAACCGCTCCTGTCCCCCTCCCACAAGAACGCTCCTGTCCCCCTCCCACAAGAACTCTCCTGTCCCCCTCCCACAAAAACGCTCCTATCCCCCTCTTACAATATCGCTCCTGTCCCCCCTTCCACGCTCCTGTCCCCCTCCCACAAGAACGCTCCTATCCCTCTCCCACTAAAACGCTCCTATCCCTCTCCCACTAAAATGCTCCTGTCCCCCTCCCACTTAAACGCTCCTGTCCCAACCCCCTACCACAAAAACGCTCATGTCCCGTTCCCCTCCCACAAAAACGCTCCTATCCCGTTCCCCTCCCACAAAAACGCTCCTATCCCACTCCCACAAGAACGCTCCTGTCCCACTCCCACAAGAACGCTCCTGTCCACCTCCCACAAGAACACTCCTGTCCACCTCCCACAAGAACGCTCCTGTCCCACTCCCACAAGAACGCTCCTGTCCTCCTCCCACAAGAACACTCCCATCCCCCTCCCACAAAAACGCTCCTATCCCCCTCCCACAAAATCGCTCCTGTCCCCCTCCCACAAGAACGCTCCTGTCCCCCTCCCACAAGAACGCTCCTGTCCCCCTCCCACAAGAACGCTCCTGTCCCCCTCCCACAAAAACGCTCCTGTCCCCTCCCACAAAAACGCTCCTGTCCCCCTCCCACAAGAACACTCCTGTCCCCCTCCCACAAGAACGCTCCTGTCCCCCTGTCCCATCCCCCTCCCACAAAAACGCTCCTGTCCCCCTCCCACAAAAACGCTCCTGTCCCCCTCCCACAAAAACGCTCCTGTCCCCCTCCCACAAAAACGCTCCTGTCCCCCTCCCACAAGAACACTCCTGTCCCCCTCCCACAAGAACGCTCCTGTCCCCCTCCCACAAAACTGCTCCTGTCCCCCTCCCACAAGAACGCTCCTGTCCCCCTCCCACAAGAACGCTCCTATGCCCCTCCCACAAAATCGCTCCTGTCCCCCTCCCACAAGAACGCTCATGTGCCCCTCCCACAAAAACGCTCCTATCCCCCTCCCACAATATCGCTCCTGTCCCCCCTCCCACGCTCCTGTCCCCCTCCCACAAAAACACTCCTATCCCCCTCCCACAAGAACGCTTCCATGATTCACCAGTAAGAGGCAGCAAAATGGCGCAAGGCATCTAGCCTGCCGGAAAAGAAGAAGAAGAAGAAGAAGAAGAAGAAGGCGGCGGCTCTGGCAAAAAAATGATCAAAATAGTACTGTTAATCAACAAATCTTTAACCCTCAATAAATGCCACGCTCGTCAGCTAATAAACGTTAGCCCCGCCCCCAGTCCGCTGACGTAATCGGTTCTTGCTTTAGACCAGCAAAGAGTTGGTGCTTGCTCTGGCTCCCTTTCTGAGGCTCCGGGCTGCAGCTTTGGCAGTGGAAAAGCAAAGAACCGGTGCTTAGTCAGGCTCTGGCTCTGAACCAACACCAGCTCCAGCTTGGTGGAAAAGGGGTATTGTAGAAATCTATACAGCACCAACGAATGACTCTTGGTGCTCGTCATGTAGATTAAACAACAAACAGAGGAATTCTCTGCAGGACTATGGACTAGGAAATATTTAGTTTTTTGTTTGAACCTTAAAATGTTGCTTTAAACCAAACTAAACCAATTCAGAGGCTCCACGCGGATACACACTGGTGATCCCTCACAGGCTTCCTAACGGAGAACGCCAACTACCAACTATGATTAAAGTATAGCGCTGGGCAAGATTCATCAGGTTTATTAATAGTGGCACTTTACTCTGTCTGTCTGTGTGTGTGTGTGTGTGTGTGTGTGTGTGTATGAGATCATTTGGTCAAGGTTTTTTAGCTCTAACTACACCTCAGAGAAGATTGTACTTTTGCAGCTGCTCTAAATTACTCTGACCTTTATCACGTCCGTTTTTGAAGTTTTTCTCTCCGCACAGTAACTTAAGTGCTATTTTTCCCACTATACGCTTCAAAGTTTAAGGTTCTTTTTCCTCTTTTCTTCGTCTTCTTCTTCTTTTTTGTGACTTTTATTATTGAGACGAATTATTTCACAAGAAAAAGTACTCATATTACAAATGGTTAACCCTCCTGTTGTCCTCGAGTCAAGGAAGGAAGGGAGGAAGAAAAGGAGGGAGGAAGGAAGGAAGGATGGAAGGGAGAAGGAAGGAAGGAAGGAAAGGGGCAAGGAGGTAGGAAGAAGGAAGGAAAGGAGGGAGAAAGGAAGAAGGAAAGGAGGGAGGGAGGAAGGAAAGGAGGAAAGAAAGAAGGGCGGAAGAAGGAAAGGAGGGAAGAAGGGAGGGATGGATGGAAGGAAGGAAGGATGGAGGAAGGAAAGAAGGGAGGAAGAGAAGGAAGGTAGGAAGGAGGAAGGGAGAAAGGAAAAGAGGAAGGAAGGAAAGAAGGACAGAGGAGAGAAGGAAGGGTGGAACGAAGTAGGAGTCATGAGTAGCAACAGTTTCGTCTCTCTACAGGTTATTTTCTTCTTCTTCTTCTTCTTCTTCTGTCCATTACTCTTCTTCTTCTTCTACTATGTTATGTCTCATTTATTTTTGGGGTCAAACTGAACGTAACTGAGCTGAGTAGCACATGTGAAGCTCAACCACGTCTAAAGCCAGAAGTAGAGGAAGGAAGGAAGGAAGGAAGGATGGAAGGGAGAAGGAAGGAGGGAGGGAGGTAGGAAGGAAGGGGGGGAGGAAGGAAAGGGGGGAGGGAGGAAGGAAAGGAGGGAGGAAGAAGGAAAGGAGGGAGGAAGGAAGGAAGAAGGAAGGAAAGGGGGGAGGGAGGAAGGAAAGGAGGGAGGAAGGAAGGAAGAAGGAAAGGAGGGAGGGAGGAAGAGGAAAAGGAGGAGGGAAGAAGGGAGGGAGGGAGAGAAGGAAGGAAGGAAGGAAAGGAGGGAAGAAGGAAAGGAGAGAGGAAGGAAGAAGGAAAGGAGTGAGGAAGAAGGAAAGGAGGAGGGAAGAAGGGAGGAAAGAAGGGAGGGAGAGAAGGAAGGTAGGAAGGAGGGAGGGAGGGAGGAAAAGAGGAAAGGAAGGAAAAAAGGACAGAGGAGAGAAGGAAGAGTAGAACAAAGTATGAGCCATGAGTAGCAACAGTTTAGTCTCCCTACAGGTTATTTTCTTCTTCTTCTTCTTCTTCTTCTTCTGTCCATTACTCTTCTTCTTCTTCTACTATGTTATGTCTCATTTATTTTTGGGGCTAAACTGAACGTAACTGAGCTGAGTAGCACATGTGAAGCTCAACCACGTCTAAAGCCAGAAGTAGAGGAAGGAAGGAAGGAAGGATGGAAGGGAGAAGGAAGGAGGGAGGGAGGTAGGAAGGAAGGGAAGGAGGAAGGAAAGGGGGGAGGGAGGAAGGAAAGGAGGGAGGAAGAAGGAAAGGAGGGAGGAAGGAAGGAAGAAGGAAGGAAAGGGGGGAGGGAGGAAGGAAAGGAGGGAGGAAGGAAGGAAGAAGGAAAGGAGGGAGGGAGGAAGAGGAAAAGGAGGAGGGAAGAAGGGAGGGAGGGAGAGAAGGAAGGAAGGAAGGAAAGGAGGGAAGAAGGAAAGGAGAGAGGAAGGAAGAAGGAAAGGAGTGAGGAAGAAGGAAAGGAGGAGGGAAGAAGGGAGGAAAGAAGGGAGGGAGGGAGGGAGGGAGGGAGGAAAAGAGGAAAGGAAGGAAAAAAGGACAGAGGAGAGAAGGAAGAGTAGAACAAAGTATGAGCCGTGAGTAGCAACAGTTTAGTCTCCCTACAGGTTATTTTCTTCTTCTTCTTCTACTTCTACTTCTTCTTCTTCTTCTTCTTCTTCTACTTCTTCTTCTTCTTCTTCTTCTGTCCATTACTCTTCTTCTTCTTCTACATGTGAAGCTCAACCACGTCTAAAATAAAGCCAGGGTGAAACCAGAAGAGAGAGAAGTAGGCAGACACAATGGGAATTAATTCAGCATGTTAGTAGAGTGCAGCTGTCTGGTCACCACTGAGCAGGTGCCACCTCCTCCCCCCTTTCCCCCTTCCCCTTCTCTCTCTGCACCCATTCATCCATACAACCCCCCCCCCCTCCAACCCCACCACACCCCACCCCTCCTCTTCTCCTTTTCATGTTGCTATTGTTGCCCACACTTCATCTGACCAGTCCTGTTCTCACTTTTATGAGTTATGATCTCACCGAGTGGATTCAGTGTGATGGCAGAAAGCAAATGCACTTACCTCAATGGCCATTCGTTCCTCCCTTCCTTCTGTCCTTCATTCCTTTCCTTCCTCCCTTTCTCCCTTCCTCCTTCGTTCCTCCCTTCCTTCTTCGTTCCTCCCTTCCTTCTGTCCTTCATTCTTTTCCTTCCTCCCTTTCTCCCTCCCTCCTTTGTTCCTCCCTTCCTTCTGTCCTTTATTCCTTTCCTTCCTCCCTTTCTCCCTCCCTCCTTCGTTCTGCCCTTCCTTCTCTCTTCTGTCCTTCTTTCCTTCCTTCCTCTTTTCCTTCCTCCCTCCCTCCTTTCCTTCTTCCTTCCCTTCCTTCTTCCTTCCCTTCCGCCCTTCTTTCCTCTCTTCCTTCCTCCATCCTTCCTTCTTCCTTTCCTTTCCTTCCTTCCATCCCTCCCTTCTTCCCTCCTTTCCTTCTTCCTCCCTCCCTCCTTTCCTACCTTCCTTCCCTTCCTCCCTTCTTTCCTCTCTTCCTTCCTCCGCCCTTCCTTCCTCCTTTACTTCCTTCCATCCCTCCCTCTGTCCCTCCCTCCCTTCTTCCCTCCTTTCCTTCTTCCTCCCTCCTTTCCTTCCTTCTTCCTTCTTCCTTCCTCCTTCCCCTTTTCCTTCCTTCCTTCTCCCTTCCATCCTTCCCTCCCTCCCTTCTTCCTTCCCCTTTTCCTTCCTTCCTTCTCCCTTCCTTCTCCCTTCCATCCTTCCTTCCATCCTTCCTCCCTCCTTTTCTTCCTCCCTTCCTTCCTTGACTCGAGGAGTAACTATCAATATGCGTCCATGATTTAACACATAGAGAGAAAACACTGTTTAAGTACAACATTGCTTTCAGTTCAACCGTGTAATATAATATTTTTCCACTTTAAAATCTGTGCAGTATCAACATCACACTCTGGTATCTTTACACCTCTCAACATACTAGTTTTTATTTCCATATTGCTTCTTTTTCTTACTTTATGGTTCTTTATTCTCTTTAGTGATGCTCTTTCTATTTTTGATATCTACTTTGCTGCTGTAATGCTGTACATTTGGGAATATTTAAGGATTATTGTACCATACTGTACTGTACTGTATCACACCGTAACTTACCGTATCGTATTGCATCGTATCGTACTGTATCGTTACCAGGCGGGGAGTTCTGGTCCTCTGAAATGAAGCCAACCAGGAAGTAACTTAGAACTGCATTCTATCAAAAGGCCACCAGGGGGCGACCGTCTCTATACAAGACAATGGAGAATTCACCAACTTCTCACTTGATTTCTGACCTCAGTAAACGTTTTCAAAATGTGTTTATGGTCTCAATCGCTAGTTTAAAGCCTTCTTCAATGCAGTATGATGTTCATTTGGGACATTTTGGCCTCCCTGATTTTATATGTGACGATAAAGCAGGGTATGCATTAGGGCGTGGCTACGTCCTGATTGACAGGTTGATTGACCAATGTCCTCCAGATCCAGCCCTCGTAACCATAGCAACCTCCCCGCTCCGCCCGTGGCCCCGCCTCATGCCCATATAAGTAGAATCCGTGTTTTTATTTTTCCCAGCATGCACCTGAAATTTTCAAGATGGCGCTGCCTAGATTATAAACTATTGGCTTCCGAGCAGCAGTCCACAAACCAATGGGTGACGTCACGGATGTTACGTCCATTTCTTTTATACAGTCTATGATTGTATCGTATTGTATTGTATCATATTGCATAGTAATGTATTGTAACGTATTATAACTGGAAAAAGAAAGAAGAGGGAAATATCTGAAGCACATGGTTGATGCAAGATTATACGATCACATTTATATTCCAGCAGTTTGAGGTATAAGGGTTTGAAACATCTAGACCAGGGGTGTCAAACATGCGGCCCGTGGGCCAGAACCGGCCCACCAAGGGGTGCACTCCGGCCCACTTTCCTTCCTGTGTTCTTTTACTTCCTCCCATCTGTCCTTCCTACTTCCTTTTATCCTTTCTTTTTTCCTTCCTCCCTTTCTTCCTTCCATCTGTCCTTCTTCCCTTTCTTCCTTCTGTCCTTCCTTCCTTCCATCTGTCCTTCTTCCCTTTCTTCCTTCTGTCCTTCCTTCCATCTGTCCTTCTGTCCTTCCTTCCATCTGTCCTTCTTCCCTTTCTTCCTTCTGTCCTTCCTCCCATCTGTCCTTCCTTCCTTCCTTCTATCTGTCCTTCTTCCCTTTCTTCCTTCTGTCCTTCCTTCCATCTGTCCTTCTTCCCTTTCTTCCTTCTGTCCTTCCTCCCATCTGTCCTTCTGTCCTTCCTTCCATCTGTCCTTCCTTCCTTTCTTCCCTCCTTCCTTTTGCCTCTTTCCTTCCTTCCCTTCTTATTTCCTTCCTTCCTTCCTTCCTTCCATCTTTTTAATGATCCGGCCCACATTAGATCAAATTGGTCTGTATGTGGCCCTTGAATTGTGATGTGGCAGTTAGTCTTATAATAAGTATAGAAATCTGTGGTGCTGTCTTAACATGAAGAAGGTCCCTTTTCCTTCCTTCCTTCCTTCCTTTTGTCTTTCCTTCCCTCCTCCATTACCTTCTTAATCCCTTTTCTTTCCTTCCTTCTTTCCTTCCTTTTGTCTTCCCTTCCCTCCTTCCTTACCTTCCTAATCCTTTTTCCTTCCTTCCTTCCTTCCTTCCTTCCTTCCTTCCTTACTTCCTTCCATCTTTCCTTCATCTTCTTTTCCTTTCTTCCTTCCTTCCTTCCTTCCTTCCTTGTATTCTTTTCCTTTCTTCCTTTCTTACTTCTTTCCTTCTTTGTTTCCTTCGCTCCATCCTTCCTTCCTTCCTCCCTCCCTTTCCTAATCCCTTTTCTTTCCTTCCTTCCTTCCTTTTGTCTTCCCTTCCCTCCTTCCTTACCTTCCTTCCTTGTATTCTTTTCCTTTCTTCCTTTCTTACTTTTTTCCTTTTTTGTTTCCTTCGCTCCATCCATCCTTCCTTCCTTCCTTCCTTCCTTCCTTCTTTCCTTCCTTCTTTCCTTCATCTTCTTTTCCTTTCTTCCTTCCTTCCTTCCTTCCTCCCTTTCCTAATCCCTTTTCTTTCTTTCCTTCCTTCCTTCCTTCCTTTTGTCTTCCCTTCCCTCCTTCCTTACCTTCCTAATCCCTTTTCTTTCTTTCTTTCCTTCCTTCCTTCCTTCCTTCTTTCCTTCCATCTTTTTAATGATCCAGCCCACATGAGATCATATTTGGCTGTATGTGAAGATTATATTGTAGTAAATGGAAGGTAACAAAGAGGGAGGAAGGAAGGAAGGAAAGAAGGACAGAGGAAAGATGGAAGGAAGGAAGGAAGGAAGGAAGGTAGGTAGGTAACAAAGAGGGAGGGAGGGAGGGAGGGAGGGAGGGAGGGAGGGAGGGAGGGCATATATAGTGTAAAATAAACTGTCTGTGGCTTTTAAAAGGGGAGAAGTGAAAGATTCCCTCGTTATGTTGCTTTAACTGAGTCCATATTTCTTTCCTTGAAGGTGAAATATACGCTGTAGAAACCTTTAGAGGAACTCGGCGGTGATATAAGATGTTTGACAGGAAGTAACAGCAACCTTCCTGTCGTCCTCCCGGGTCAAATTGACCCAGTCTGTTTTGACTGTTCCTTCCTTCCTTCCTTCCTCTATCCTTCTTTCCTTCTTCCTTCTGTCCTTCCTTCCCTCCTTCCTTCCTCCCTTCCTTCCTCTATCCTTCTTTCCTTCCTTCCCTCCTTTCTTCCTTCCTCTGTCCTTCCTTCCTTCCTCTATCCTTCTTTCCTTCCTCCCTCTGTCCTTCCTTCCCTCCTTCCTTCCTTTCTTCCTCTGTCCTTCTTTCCTTCCTCCCTCTGTCCTTCCTTCCCTCCTTCCTTCTTTCCTTCCTCTGTCCTTCTTTCCTTCCTTCCTTCCTTCCCTCCCTCCTTCCTTCTTTCCTTCCTTCCTCTGTCCTACTTTCCTTCCTCTGTCCTTCTTTCCTTCCTTCCTTCCTCTGTCCTTCTTTCCTTCCTTCCTCTGTCCTTCCTTCCTTCCTCTATCCTTCTTTCCTTCCTTCCTCTGTCCTTCCTTCCCTCCTTTCTTCCTTCATTCCTTTCCTCCTCTGTCCTTCTTTCCTTCCTTCCTTCCTCCCTCCTTTCCTTCCTCTATCCCCCTTTCTTCCTTCCTTCCTCCCTCCCTCTTTGTTACCTTCCTTCCTTCCTTCCTCCCTTCTTTCTTTCCTCTGTCCTTTCTTTTCTTCCTCCCTTCCTCTTTTCCTTTCTCCTTCCTTCTTTCCTTCTTTCCTTCCTTCCTCCCTCTTTGTTACCTTCCTTCCTTCCTTCCTCCCTCCCTCTTTGTTACCTTCCTTCCTCCCTCTTTGTTACCTTCCTCCCTCCCTCTTTGTTACCTTCCTTCCTTCCTTCCTCCCTCCCTCTTTGTTACCTTCCTTCCTCCCTCTTTGTTACCTTCCTTCCTCCCTCTTTGTTACCTTCCTTCCTCCCTCTTTGTTACCTTCCTTCCTCCCTCTTTGTTACCTTCCTCCCTCCCTCTTTGTTACCTTCCTTCCTCCCTCTTTGTTACCTTCCTTCCTCCCTCTTTGTTACCTTCCTTCCTCCCTCTTTGTTACCTTCCTTCCTCCCTCTTTGTTACCTTCCTTCCTCCCTCTTTGTTACCTACCTTCCTTCCTTCCTTCCTTCCTTCCTTCCTTCCTCCCTCCCTCCCTCCCTCCCTCCCTCTTTGTTACCTACCTTCCTTCCTTCCTTCCTTCTTTCCTTTCTCGAGGACACCAGGAGGGTTAAAGGAACATATTGGTGCTTCTGCATGTTTTCGTCCATTTACTACAACTCGTGGCTCCTTTGCATCATTAACCATCTTGTAAACCATGTGTCGCTGTATTTTTGAACATTTGTTATATTTTGCTTATATTGGCGTTTATTTATTCGTGCTTGAAAATTAATTATCAGACTCTTTAAAACTTACTTGAGTTGTGTGAATTCATCAAAACATCAACTTTAGTCTATGCAGTCAAAAACTAATGAGGTGCACATTTTTCACAACTATCACATAATAGCAAAAGTTTGAATGTTCAATATGATGGATGACACAACTCAAGCAAGTTTCAAGATGCAGTAAATTAACCTTCCTGTCGTGCTCCCGGGTCAAATTGACCCATTTGTTTTGACAGTTCCTTCTTTCCTTCCTTCCTTCCTTCCTTCCATCTGTGCTTCCTCTCTCCTTCTCTCTTTCTTTCCTTCTTCTCTTTCTTCCCTTCCTCCATCTCCCTTTCTTCCTTCTTTTGTCCTTCCTCCACCCTACCTTCTTCCCTTCCTTACTTCTTTCCTTTGTCCTTCCTTCCTTCCTTCTTTCCTCCCTCCCTCCGACCTTCCTTCCTTACTTACTTCTTTCCTCCATCCTTCCTTATTTCCTTTCCTCCCTTCCTTCCTTCTGTCCTCCATCCCCCTTTCTTCCTTCTGTCGTTCCTTCCTTCCTTCCTTCCTCCCTCCCTCCGACCTTCCTTCCTTACTTACTTCTTTCCTCCATCCTTCCTTATTTCCTTTCCTCCCTTCCTTCCTTCTGTCCTCCATCCCCCTTTCTTCCTTCTGTCGTTCCTTCCTTCCTTCCCCCCTCCCTGCCTTCTTTCCTTTACTCGAACACAACAGGAGGGTTAATGGGAAACTATTTTTTGACTGGAACAGCAGGCGGAAATACCCCAAAATATGCATAAAACTGCTCATTACATATTTCAAAATGAACCATTAAAAGGTGGAATACATATTATCACATTATCTGAGACCATAAGGAGATAAAACCTGCAAACATATGGTCCTTAAAGAAATGTATAGGGATGGAAAAGGGTGATATAGAGGCCTCTAGTTTGCCTCAGGCTCCTAAACCACACAAAGTCTGCCCCCATCTTCATCCCTCCACCCTTTCCTTTTTTTTTTTTTTTGCCTAAAGCTAAAAGCCCTCCTTGCCCCATCCTCTTTTCATCATCCTCCCGTCAACCATCCATTCTCCCCTCCTCCTCCTCTTTCATTTTTAGCTACTACAGTCATTCATCATCTCTCCATCTCTCGGCCTTTTTTTTTCTCTCCCTTAAATATATCTGTTGCCTTTTCATCTCAACATTCCTCCCACTCCCTCCATTCATCCCTCCCTCCATCCATCCCTCCCTCCCTTCCCCCCGCCGGTGGCGTCCATACACCGACCGGAGCACAGACTCTCTTGATGTCAGTCACTTTCCCAGCGAACAGACGGCAGCAGCAGCAGCAGCAGCAGGAGGAGCGGAGACGGTAATCCCCCCCCTCCACCCCACCCCCCTTTCACTCTCTCTCTCTCTCTTTCTCTCTCTCTCTCTCTCTCTCCACCCTCCCACCTCCTCCTCCTCCCTTCACCCACCACCCCACCCCTCTCCAAAACCCAGAAACCGGAGGCAGGAGGGGAACAAAACCTCGCGGGACACCTGTGCTGCTGGATGCCTCCTTCTTTCTTGGTGGTGGTGGTGGGGGGGAAAGCTTTGTGAAACATGATTTAAAGATTTAAATCAACACCCCAAAATTGTGGTGATGATGATGATGATGGTGGTGATGATTAAGACGGGGGATATAGACGTGAAAACGAGCATCCAAATCTGCCTCAATTGACGGAGCACCAGCACCACCAGCAGCAGCAGCGGCAGCAGCAACATCAGTCGCTCGGCGGATGGAGATGCGTTGTGAAGGCGGAGGGATGATGATGATGATGATGATGATGATAATATAGCAGGTGCTGCAGGGTCGTGCCGCATTGCCTGGCCGCCGAGAGCTACGCCGGGGAGACGGTGATGCTGTCGTCGTCATTGTGCCACAGAGAGAGAGAGAGAGAGAAAGAGAGAGGAGAGGAGAGGCTTTTGACATGGAGGGAAGCGGCTGTCTGTCGGCTCTGAGCTCAGGCCGCCCGGATCAGCAGGTTGGATGTACCGCCTGAAACCTGGAGGAACCTTATCCATCATATAAATGTTGTGGGGGGTAAACAAAAAAAAATTACAATAAAGTTGAATTCCCGAAGCTGGAATTGTAAATGTTTCTGTGCGTAAAAGTGAATGGCCCATATGTTGATAACAGGAGCATCATAGCAGCAGCGTCTGTGCCAGTTCAGGGTGGATTACCGTCTACAGAGCAGCAGGCCTCCATCTGAAGTCAGCTCCTGATCAGGAAACCACTAAATAATCATTGTAATATACTTCACCCTGTTGCTGGAGGCGACTTTTTTTCTTTTTTTTTTTACTTTATCGTTGTTGTTTGATTACGAGCTGTTTTTTTTTTTTGGTGTGGCCCCCCCCGTGGAGGGACAGCTGTTGCAAAAGATGACTCACTTACAGGCTGGCCTCTCTCCAGAGACCCTGGAGAAGGCCAAGGTTGAACTGAAAGAAAACCCGGAGACTTTACACCAGGACATCCAGGAGGTCCGGGATATGATCATCACCCGGCCGGACATTGGTTTCCTCAGGACAGACGACGCGTTTATCCTCAGATTCCTCCGGGCGAGGAAATTCAACCACTTCGAGGCGTTCCGGTTGCTTGCACAGTACTTTGAGTACCGACAGCAGAACCTGGACATGTTCAAGAACCTGAAACCCACAGATCCGGGTATCAAGCAGGCCCTGAAGGACGGGCTTTCCCGGCGTGCTCTCCAACCTGGACAGATACGGCAGGAAAATACTGGTCCTGTTCGCTGCCAACTGGGACCAGAGCAGGTAATAAAGACAGCCAGGGTTGGAGGTTGTGGGGAAGGGGTGTGTGTGTGGTGTGTGTGTGTATGTGTGTGGTGTGTGTGTGTGTGTGTGTGTGTGTGTGTGTGTGTGTGTGTGTGTGTGTGTGTGTGTGTGTGTTTGTGTGAATGTAAAGTCTCATCAGTTACAGTTACTGTCATACAAAAAGAAACCCAGAAGAAAGTCTCTTTTTTTAGGATTTATTATAATAAAGTGAGTTTAGTGGAGCTGTCATTCAGAACCACACACACACACACACACACACACACACTCACACACACTACAGGAACTCTTAGTGTCATTTAAAGATACTAAACCAAGTCTAGACTGAAGGTAGTGACACCCAACATGGATGAAACTTGGCTAAATCTATGTGGAAACCCTGATATTAACCCTTAAACAGACAACGTGCACCAGGAGATACAGACTCTTAACCTTCGTGTTGTCCTCCCGGGTCCTTCCTCTGTCCTTCCTTCCTTCCTTCCTTCCTTCCTTCATCTGTCCTTCCTTCCTTCTTCCTTCCTTCCTTCCTTCCTTCCTTCATCTGTCCGTCCTTCCTTCCCTCCTTCCTTCCTTCCTCAGATCTAAGTTCAGCTGTTAGGGTAAATGTTCCCTCCTTCTGTCCTTTCTTCCTTCCTTCATCTGTCCTTCCTTCCTTCCTCCCTCCTTTCCTTCCTTCTTCCTCCCTTCCTTCCCTTCCTCCCTCCTTTCCTTCCTTCTTCCCTCCTTTCCTTCCTACCTTCCTTCCTTCCTCCCTCCTTCCTTTCCTTCCTTCTCTTCCTCTCTCCTTTCCTTCCTTCTTCATTCCTTTCCTTCCTACCTTCCTTCCTTCCTCCCTCCTTCCTTCTTTCTCCCTTGCTTCCCTTCTTCCTCCTTTCCTTCCTTCTTCCGTCCTTTCCTTCCTTCCTTCTTCTTCCGTCCTTTCCTTCCTTCCTTCTTTCCTTCATTCCTTCCTTACTTGAGGTGCAAATGACATAACTAGTAAGGTCTGTTTAAGGGTTTACACCCATATGTGAGTTCTGAGCATCTCAATCCAGAACCACGGGCATTAATCTGTTGCTGTATCAGCTGCCTGAAGCTTTTCATGGTTTCAGGCTTTTCACCAGATTTTGGAGCCAGGCTGCTGGGATTTGCTCTCATTTAGCCACAGAAGCATTTGTCAGGTTCCAACAACTGATTTTGTGGCATCTGAAAGGTGTTGGATGGAGTTGGGGGTCAGGGCTTTGTGGAGGTCAGTCAGGTTCTTTCACATCAGACTGGGGAGAGAAACGTAATGTGTTCATGGAGCTGACTTTAACACAAACTGTTGCACAAAGTTGGAAGCTCAACATATAGTCTGAAATATCACTCCTGTAGCGTTAAGATCTCTTTACTGGCAGTATGAGACCTGGAAAACAGCCTCAGAGCAAAACCCAACAAAAGTATAAATGTAGTTAACAGGTGACAGGTGACAGGTGACAGGTGAGGCCTAAGTCAGGGGAGTCAAACTCATTTTCATTCAAGGTCCACATACAGTCCAATTTGATCTGATGTGGGCCGGATCATTAAACAGATGGAAGGAAGGAGTGAGGAAAGAAGGAGTGAGGAAAGAAGGAAGGTAGGAAGGAAGGAAAGAAGGAGTGAGGAAAGAAGGAAGGTAGGAAGGAAGGAAAGAAGGAGTGAGGAAAGAAGGAAGGTAGGAAGGAAGAAGGAAGGAAGGAGTGAGGAAAGAAGGAAGGTAGGAAGGAAGAAAGGAAGGAAGGAGTGAGGAAAGAAGGAAGATAGGAAGGAAGGAAGGAGTGAGCAAAGAAGGAAGGAAGGAAGGAAGGAAGAGGAGGAGAAGGAAAGATGGAAGGAAGACAGCACAGGTGGAAGGAAGGAAGGAAGGAGTGAGGAAAGAAGGAAAGAAGGAAGGTAGGAAGGAAGGAAGGAGTGAGGAAAGAAGGAAGGTAGGAAGGAAGGAAGAAAGGACAAATGGAAGGAAGGAAAAGAAGGAAGGAGTGAGGAAAGAAGGAAGAAAGGACAAATGGAAGGAAGAGGAGGAGAAGGAAAGATGGAAGGAAGACAGCACAGGTGGAAGGAAGGAAGGAAGGAGGAAGGAGTGAGGAAAGAAGGAAGGTAGGAAGGAAGGAAGGAGTGAGCAAAGAAGGAGGAAGGAAGGAAGGAAGGAAGGAGTGAGGAAAGAAGGAAGGTAAGGAAGGAAGGAAGCAAGCAAGGAGTGAGGAAAGAAGGAAGGTAGGAAGGAAGGAAGGAGTGAGGAAAGAAGGAAGGTAGGAAGGAAGGAAGAAAGGACAAATGGAAGGAAGGAAAAGAAGGAAGAGTGAGGAAAGAAGGAAGAAAGGACAAATGGAAGGAAGAGGAGGAGAAGGAAAGATGGAAGGAAGACAGCACAGGTGGAAGGAAGGAAGGAAGGAAGGAAGGAGTGAGGAAAGAAGGAAGGTAGGAAGGAAGGAAGGAGTGAGCAAAGAAGGAAGGAAGGAAGGAAGGAAAGAAGGAAGGAGTGAGGAAAGAAGGAAGAAAGGACAAATGGAAGGAAGAGGAGGAGAAGGAAAGATGGAAGGAAGACAGCACAGGTGGAAGGAAGGAAGGAAGGAAGGAGTGAGGAAAGAAGGAAGGAAGGAAGGTAGGAAGGAAGGAAGGAGTGAGGAAAGAAGGAAGGAAGGACGGAAGGAAGGAGTGAGCAAAGAAGGAAGGAAGGAAAGAAGGAAGGAGTGAGGAAAGAAGGAAGAAAGGACAAATGGAAGGAAGGAAGGAAAAGGAGGAGGAGAAGGAAAGATGGAAGGAAGACAGCACAGGTGGAAGGAAGGAAGGAAAAGAAGACAGAAAGGAAAGATGAAGGAAGAAAGGAAGGAAAGAGAAGAAGGAAGAAAAGATGAAGGGAAGACAGGACAGGTGGAAGGAAGGAAGGAAGGAAGAAAGAAAGAAAAGGAGGAGGGAAGGAAGGAAGGATGGAAAGAAGGAAGGAAGGAAAGGGGAAGGAAGATGGAAGGAAGGAATTAAGTAACAAAGAATGAAAAGAAGGAAGGAAAGGAGGGAGGAAGGAAGGAAGGAAGGAAAGGAGGGAGGAGGAGGAAGGGAGAAAGAAGGAAGGAATGAGGAAGAAAGGAAGGAAAGGAGGGAGGGAGGAAGGAGGGAAGGAAGGAAGGTAGAGGGAGGAAAGAAAGAAGGAGGGAAGGAACGAAGGAAGGAAGGAAGGAAGGTAGGAGGAGGAAAGAAGGAAGGAGGGTGGGAGAGAAGGAAGGTAGGTGGGAGGGAGGAAAGAAGGAAGGATGGAGGGGAGGAAGAAGGAAAGAAAGGAGGAAGGAAAGATGGAAGGGAGGAAGGAATGAAGGAGGGAAGGAAGGAAGAACAGAGGAAAGAAGGAAGGAAGAAGGTAGCAGGGAGGAAAGGAAGGAAGGAAGGAAGGAAAGGAACAATGGTAAGAGGAAGAAAGGAAGGGAGGAAGGAAGGAAAGGAAGGAAGGACAGAGGAAAGAAGGAAGGAAGAAAGGTAGTTGTTAACATCGTTAAATCTCCTTCTTGTCCTCAGTAACATCCAGTGTGACATGTCAAGGTTTATTTGAAGTATAAAAACTTAAAGGTTAAAGCATTATAAGAATCAGATAACAAACTGATGTGTATATATTGGATTTGGATTTCCTTCCTTCCTTCCTTCCTTCCTTCCTTCCTTCCTTCCTTCCTTCCTTCCTCCTTCTTCCTCCCTTCCTCTCTCCCTCCTTTCCTTCCTCTTCCTTCCTTTCTCCCTCCTTTCCTTCCTTCCTTTCCTTTCTCCCTTCCTTCCTTCCTTCCTTCCTCCCTTCCTTCCTTCCTTCCTTCCTTCCTTCCTTCTTCCTCCCTTCCTCCCTTCTTCCTCCCTCCTCTCTCCTTTCCTTCCTTCCTCTTCCTTCCTTTCTCCCTCCTTTCCTTCCTTCCTTTCCTTTCTCCCTTCCTTCCTTCCTTCCTTCCTTCCTCCCTTCCTTCCTTCCTTCCTTCCTTCCTCCTTTCCTTCCTTCTTCCTTTCTCCCTTCCTCTTTTCCTTTCTCCCTTCTTCCTTTCCTTCCTTCCTTCCTCCTTTCCTTCCTTCCTCCTTTCCTTCCTTCTTCCTCCCTTCCCTCTTTGACTCGAGGACAACAGGAGGGTTAAGCATTCATTACTTCCTCATATTTCACTCTTTTAGTTGTGACTTGAATGAGTTGAAAGGACGTGATTATTATATGTGAGGTTTATTGAATTCTTGATAAGAACATAAGAAACATTATCACTAGGATACCTTTAACCCTCGTATCGTCCTCCCGGGTCAAATTGACTCTGTCTGTTTTGACTGTTCCTTCCTTTCTTCCTTCCTCCCTCCTTTCCTTCTTTCCTCCCTTCCTTCCTTCCTTCCTTCCTTCCTTCCTTCCTTCCTTCCTCCCTCCCTCCCTCCCTCCCTCCCTCCCTCCCTCCTTCCTTCCTTCCTTCCTTCCTTCCTTCCTTCCTTCCTTCCTTCCTTCCTCCCTCCCTCTCTCCCTCCCTCCCTCCCTTCCTTGACTCGAGGACAACAGGAGGGTAAAGCATTCTGAGTTTATGAGTTTTATCTCCAGAAGGAAGGAAAAGAAGACAGGAGGGAAAGATGGAAGGAAGGGAAGAAGGGTAGAAGGAGGGAAGGGAGGAAGAAAGGAAAAGGAAGACAGGAGGGAAGGCAGGAAGAAAGGTAGGAAGGACAGACGGAAGGAAGGAAAAGAGGAAGAAGGAAACTGGGCCGGATTGGACCTCTCGGCGGGCCGGTTCTGGCCCACGGGCCGCATGTTGACACCCCTGATTAAAAGTAAAGAAACAACACATAGACTTGGTTAGTATTTGGAGACGTTGATCGTTATAATTCAGTTCAGAAACATTTTCATTATCCAAATAAAGTGTCATTAAGGAAATAGAGGCAAAAGAAATGATGATTTAATGAAGTCAGTCAGATTGTTCATGACTGTTGTAGAATATAAGCACACACACACACACACACACACACACACACACACACACACACACACACATATACAGTAAGTCTTTATGTAACAGGGTCTTGGCGTGCAAGTTTTTATTATAATCACTAATCACTCACAAGAATCAAGTAATTTCCATGATGAGTTCCTCCTTCCTTTCAACACATTTTAAAAACAGCCTTCCTTCCTTCCCCCCCCCCCCCCCCCCCTCCTTTCATTCCTTCCTGGGAAGGAAGGAAGGAAGGAAGGGGAAAAGAAGACAGGATGGAAGATGGAAGGAAGGAAGGAAGGAAGGAAAAAAAGGAAGGAAGGAAGGAAGGAAGGAAGAGAAGGAAAAAAGGAAGGAAGGAAGGAAGGAAGGAGAAGGAAAAGAAGACAGGATGGAAAGATGGAAGGAAGGAAGGAAGGAGAAGGAAAAGAAGACAGGATGGGAAGATGGTAGGAAGGAAGGAAGGAAGGAAAGAAAGAAGGAAGGAAGGAGAAGGAAAAGAAGACAGGATGGGAAGATGGAAAGAAGGAAGGAAGGAAGGAAGGAAGGAAGGAAGGAGAAGGAAAAGAAGACAGGATGGGAAGATGGAAGG